>NC_089659.1:5380000-5680000 GCF_037042795.1 Molothrus aeneus | reverse complement strand
AAGGAATCTAAATGGAATAAGGAATCTAAATGGAATAAGGAATCTAAATGGAACAAGATCACTCAGATGGTCAAGTCACTCAGGCTACAATTTTAATCCAACAGTTTGATGCCTGTCTCTTCAAGGACCTCAAAAGCATCATGAGTTTCCTTCAGCCTGTGATGTTTTCTTTCAGAATACAAAGAAATAAAAATACATCCAAGATCTACCTTGGGTGCTTTGTTGACAGAGTTTGTAGCCAGGACTGATGGCAACTTAGACCAGGTCACCCTCTGTAGCCCCTTTGAGCTTGTGACCATAATTCTTCCCAAGGTGGGAACTGGGGTGACAATGGCAGATCAAATAATTGAGGCCTTGTGGATATCGTTAGACAGATAAATGCTCCAGGAAATCTTCACAATTAGCAAGCTTCAAACGCCACATCCTAAATAAGAAGAGTCAGATTTAGGCAGGACGTGTGTGTAGCTCTCAAATAACTTCCCATTACCTCTCCTGAGTCAGTATTGCCTACAAGGTAATTTAATTTACTGTCTTGTCTTCCTGTTGGTAAAAAAAATAATCTCTTCCTCGGAGACACCTAACAGATGATCTGCTGAAATACATGCCTAAATAATTATCTGTCTAGGAGACTCTTTTATATGGTGAGTCATCACTCACTGTCACTATAAAGGGCTTGTTCTAATTTTGAGACCCTCATTAGAATTAAAATATCAAACAAAGTATATGCCTCTGACAGCTAGTCCAGCAGAATTGCAGCAGGAATTCTGTACAGCAAGAAGCAAACAAGGAGTGTTCTGAAGCCACAAGTCCAGAATATACAACATTTTCAGCACAGAGTCAAGTCAGAGTTCAAGGCACAGAACATTTCAATTCAACCTGCTCGAAGGAATTTTCTCTTACTAATTGTCTGTAAGCAGAAGAGAAAAACCTTGAGAGAAGCAAAGATGCAAAATATTGTACTCCAGTGCAAACTTCCATGGTACCTCCAGGGAAGGAATAGAATGTAAGCTACTATATATAAAAGCAATATTTTTTCTTTTTTATTATTATTGTGGAAGAAAGGGTAGGTTTGGGATTGCAGGGGCTCCTATAGGATATTTTATTTGTTCCTATGCAGACTAGCATGGAAGAAAAAATTTGGAAAAATCTATCAAGAATGTTGAGTGATTTCCAGCTCCCAGCTGAAGTCAGGTTCTCATACTCTTTCTTCCAAACACTTTTGTATTTCATTTCTTTTAGAAGATACAAATGTAGCAGGCTAAAATTAAAAAAAAAAAAATATCCCTTGCCACAAGCTAAACCAGAGCTCAGTGTGACATTGTACTCCAGAAGTCAAAGTTGGAGCAGAGTGGGAGGAAGCAAACTACAAAGTCTCAAGGAATTGGAATCTCCACAGAAAAAAACCTGCTCTTTGTGCCTAATCTCAGCCATTAGGGAGCAATGCTTGGTTAGTAGGATTTGTTTAAACCATACATCAAAACAGTCCTTTGAAAGAAAATTTGACTTTTGACTCAAAAAAACCATTGCACTGGAAATGGATGCTGAAAAGCTTTCAGTCCACAAACCTCAGTCTGTGGATGAGAACAGCTGTAATGTAATAGACTTAGACAAGCCAGGGCTTTTCCTCAAAATATTAGGGGGAATGCAGAGGAAGTTTAGGGTACAACTGAAGGTGTTAAATGTGTGGGTTACCTGCCTTTACAGCAGTTGAGGAAAAGGAATTACATCAGCATAATTCTGAAAGTCAGTTTATACTAAATACATGTCAGCTGCACAACCTAGGTTATATTTGTTATATTTGTGCTGCTGTTCCCACTGGCTGGGTCAGCCTTACCTGGTACAGCTGCTCCTGCCACAGAGAACTGCTGGGACCTCCCTGCCACTGTGGGGACAAAAGCCACTGGTTCTTCTTTCTCAGGGTGTCTCTTGGCCTTAGGCTCAGCTGTGGCTCAGATGACATGGGGGTGATTTGACATGGGATTCAATCCCCAGCTCCACTGTTTAATCTTGGTGTGAACCCTCCTGCTTCACATCCATTGAACCAATTTGGCAGCTGCTTGACAGGGCTTTACCTAAATCCCATCACCTGCCAATAGCTGACCAAGAACAAAAGAAAAAGGACAATCTCTAGCCCCAGGATCCTCACACTTATGTTCCTGTCTCATGGGTCTTGGCAATGCTTTGATGACAGCCCTTGGTTCAGTGTCCCACACCTGAAACTTCCCCTCCACATTATTTCTCTGCTTATCCCCATATCCCCTTCCTCAGCTGTAAAAATATCTCCAGAAGAGATATTAAATATCTCCAGAAGAGATATTTCCATCTCCAGAAGAGGTTCACGTGGATCAATTGTCAGTTAAATGGATAAAGAAGCAATTGATAAGAGGTTGGGTTGGTTTCTGGAAAAAAAAGTGTTTCTGTCTTTATTGTCTTTGCACCTGCTCCTAATGTCTCCCTGCTTCCTCTTTCCTTTTAAGCCTCATGTGGGTGACCTCCATACACACAGACACCAAAATATCCCTACAAACAAACAAAAAACCCACATGAAGGGCTTAAATTAGTTCAAGAAGTGTGGGCAACCCATGGATATTTAGCACTGCAGTGAATGCTTGTCTCCTCTATATCACACTGCAGATATTCAGATAGGTCTATCATGGCTCTGCTCAGAGAAGGAACTGTGATATTCAGGGTGCCTCCTTTCTGAACTGTGATATTTAGGGTGCCTCCTTTCTGAACTGTGATATTTAGGGTGCATCCATGTTTTGCACAGCCTGTACCTGCTCCCAGCTCATGCTGAGCAGCAGCAAAACTTTAGATGTTTCTGATCTGCTGCCTGAACAACAACTCACAGTTTCTGGCTATTTTCTTCCCCTTGAGAAACCTCTCCACTTTGAGCCCAGGTACAGGCAGAGATGCTCCCATCACTACAGTGCTGTAAATGGTGAGCTGTGGTACAGAGAGCTCCAGGGCTTGGGCATCCACCCAGGGGCACTGAGCTGGCCCTTTGCTGGCCATCCTGCCTGGGCCCAAGCCTGGAGAGGCACTCTGGCAGCTGCTCAGTCAGCAGAGAGAGGTCAGTGTGCAGGGGGCTGGCTGGTTTTGGTGGCTCCCTCCATCCCAGTCCTCATTCCCATCCCTCTCCAAGCCCCTGCCCCAGAACTGCCATTCAGAGCCCCCACCCAGCCCCTGTGGCAGCATCCCCATCACTGCCCCCCTGTCCAGCCAGGTCTGTGGGGCTGAGCTGCTGAGCCATGGGCAAACTGTGGGGTCTGGGGGGTCTGGGGGTTCTTCCCCACCCCTGGGCACAGGCTGCACCATGAGCAGCTCTGTCTGAGGGACTCATCCAGGAGCCCTTGATGGGGCATTTCACCCTGGCAACAATTGTCACTCCTGACTGAGCTGGGTTTGACCTGCTCAGGAATCCCTGTGTGCCACTGGAACCTGCCAAGAACACCCCTGCCCTAGAGATCACAGCTTTTTGAGGTTTTTTTAATAAGAGCTCAATATCTTTTTTATCTAGCTCTATAGTGGCTGATCTTTTGTGTCAACTGTCCCAAATGTAGCAGAAAATACTTTCTTTTATACATATACACACATGTATATTGTATTTACCTCTTGTATTACAAAGCAGTCAGGATTAGATACTTTTTCTTTGCTCCTTATTGCAAAAATTAGGCTTAAAATTATCAATTAGTATGGTCCATCACATTCTGGGTTTCTGCTTTAAAGAAAACAGCTGTAGCAATGGTTCTAAGTCTGTCTTGTGTAGCATTTCATTCTGTGGGCACATATTGTCACCAGAGCCTTTGAGTCATTTTATGACATTTCGTTTGCTGGGCCCTGAGGAGACTTCTGTAATATCTATATCTTATATAAAAAAAAAAAAAAATCCCCAAATATTTTTCTTCCAGCCCAGACTAATGTGACATCCAGCTACCTCTGATTGTTATTAAACTGTGCAAGTTGCCAGCTCTGCTGAAAGTTTTGTGAAGTTTCAGCAGCTTTTGAGTTAGCCTGCAACATTTGTGATTTTATGTGGAAATTGTGCCCAATCAACAATGAATGTGAATGCACAGCTTTGGGAAAAATGGGGATATGCAAATATATCTACATTGACCCTGAAGAAAAATGTCCCCTTTAGTTCCTTATAAGGTGAGTCTTATCCAGCTTAAATATAGAGCTATGAAAATGATGAGAAATTAGATTTTATTTGTATAAATTAAGGATGAACATAAACATTTTCCTGTGTTCTCCAGCTGGGTTCATTCTCTCCTGTGCTGGCTCAGTGGTGCCTGGCACTGCAGTGGCAAGCAGAGTGCCATCTCGTGGATAAACACCTGTACTCTCAAGATATAAAACATGCACCTGTCTTTTCTCCACTGGTTGGAAGAAAATCAATTATGGTCTGCAAATATGACCCAGGACAGCAAGGTGCATGCAGAGCCATGCAGTTTTTGACACTTATCCCTCCTGATACAGAGCAACAACCCTACTGGGAGTGTGCCAGCCAGCACCAGTGGGATCCAAGCATCTATTTCCCTGGAGTGTATTATTTTGAATGATGCTGGTGGTAATATGTAGTAGATATTCACTTGGTTGGCTTATTAATAGAAAACAATTTCCCACAGTGGAAAATGTACCATTTTTATCATGGTATGTTAATTATAATATTTCACATGCCAGTAAAGATCAGTCACAACTTATATTTAGAGAAAGTCTGAATGATTAAGAACATTCCTGTAGCTTATGTTTTAATCCAGTTTTGGAATAGAGACAAAACCAGTATTGCCTGACTATTAATAGATGGTAAGAATTTTAAGGCATATTTCTGTGCAATCTGTCCATAAATTAGGTTTAAAAAAAAAGAGATGAATTTCCATACCATAGCACTCAATACACTCTCTGCACTATCACAAGCACACACATGGATTTCTCTGTTCCCTCTAAATGCTGGCCAGCTCCAGTAAATGGCTAAACCATAAATTGAAATCTGATCCTCTGCTCATATTTATCTGTGCTTGCATCCATGCCTCAGCCTTCTGCACCCCACTCCTGCACAGCCAGAAATGTCCCCACACTCTTCCCTGGCTGCTCCTCCTGTGCCTGCTTCCCCTGGCTGTGCATTTCTTCCTTCCCTTTAGTCTGACCAGCAGTTTCCTACTCGGCCATGTCAGCCTCTTCCTTCCTTGCCTGATTTCTTGTGCCTGGGGGTTGAGAGCTCTTGTGCTCTATGGAAAGTGTCCTTAAAAACCTGGAGTAGGGAGAAAATTACTCCTTTTGCAGTCTACTGGCCCAGCTATGTCATCTAACAGAACTCTGAGGTGCCAAACAGACCCAGCAAGTGCATCTGGGCTTCCCTTGGCTTAAACTGTTGTTGAATGAAGGACAAACCCATTGGCCTGTGAGAAATAAGGGCACTGCAGTTTTAGTCACTGAAATTCTCAGGTTCCTAATAAAACTTATCAAATTAATCTCACTACAAAGCAAATTGCAGTGTAAACAAAGCAGAGTAGCCCAATTTGCTAAACTGATATGGGTGATTTGCTCCTAATTCAGAAGAATTTCAAGTGAAAACTGAAGAGGTGCTGTGCAACTTTATGTTGTATGCCTTTTCCATGACTTTAGGCTGTAAAACATTCACCTGTTTCACTGAGGACAGAACTAAGGCACTCATCCAGAGTCAGGCCAGCTCTTCCCTTGGCCAGCAGCAAGGGGAGCTGTGCCAGCCAGCTCATGGGCACTGCTGTCTTCACACTTATGGAGGGGCTGGAATGTTTTCTGTGTTCTCCTATTCCACAGCAAAGGCAAGGCCTTGGATTCAAGCAAGCCTGCAAAAACAAACATCCCTGTGCTGGATCCCCAAGCTCATTCAAGGGCAAATGTCCAGCTCACTGCAACAGGCCAAGGTCTGTTTGGTTTAGGTTGTAGAACCAGAGAGTTCCTTCTCAAAAATTGACACGAGCAAAGCCTGCTTTGCCCTGCTGAGCCACCACTCTCAGCTCTGTCCCTGCTCTGGCCTGTTTGTTATCTGCCAAAAGGTCCTTGCAATTTCAAGTCCATTACCTGGAGGGCCATCAATCTGTGACAGAAGCATGTTGTTTTCTGTCCTAGAGCCCAGTTCTTGACTGAAGACACTCTGCAAGATCTGAGCAAATTGAAGATAAGTAGGTTCTTATCACAGAGATCCACAGAAAGTTACCAAACACTGAATAATATCTAAAGGCTGTACTCTTGAGAAATAGGCTGTTCATTGTGTTCATGAATGAAAAATTACAGATAGAGTAAGTTGCTTTTCTCCCTTCTTATTAATAGGGGTACTTTCTACTTCCATTTACATCATGTGTGCTGCATTGTTTCAGATGATCATTAATTTGTTTTTGCTGAGAGCCAAGTTTTGACAAACACTCTTAAATCAAATGAGGAGCTCTTCCAACCATTCCATGCAGCAGTACCAGGTAGCTCTTTAGCAGATTACTGGGTTTTCCAGACCTGTTAACTATTGATTCTGTAGAAGGGATAATACTAATAGCTCTTTGGTGGATTTCAGAAACTGAGTATATACAAAATGAGGAAGAAATTTGTGGAACCTCTTAGACATATGCTGTGTCTAGTCTCACTGATGCAGTTCTGTGAAAAGCAGTGAAGCAGACAGGATCTGTCAACAATTATTCATCAAATGCCTGATTTGTTAAATATTGCATACAGATTGCCTGCTGAATAACAAGAAGCCAATTCTGGAACTTGCTGCAGTGTAATTCAGAGCTCCTCCCAAACAGCTATTAACATCTAGACTTTTGAGTATGTGAGATCAAGCTACCAAGCTATTATTTTAATTTCATGCCTTCTTACAGGTTCCTATCTAATTAACTATAATAGTGCTTTTTGAAAAGCTCTCAATTTTTTTAGAGCAGCTTAGAAGCAGTGCTAGCTGTCTTGGCAAATCAGTAATTTGTTTTGGTAACCTGAGTGATTAATACATAGAAATGCCACCACCTTATTCTGGACTCAGAATTCTTGAAACTTGATGCACAATGCATAAAAAAGCTCTTTGGAAAACACTGATGCTTTAAGCATTCCTCAGTTTGCCAGCTCCAGAGAAGAAACAATGAAAATAGACAAGGAATGTTCTTCCTTAGTGAATCTACAGAAGGTGGCCCTTTTCAACAATGAATAAATTCCCTTTCCTTGATGAAACAAAGTATGGGTTTGATCCAGCTGCTACTCCATCAGAGAAAATGAAGTGGAGATTTCCACAGTAAATGGTGGCAATTAATTCATGAATAAAAGAGACAACAATCAAATCACTGAGGTGCATTTTCAGAAGAGGCACTTTTAAGAGTAAAAATCTTACTAGAGCATTTTGGGTCAGAGGTTAATGCCCATAAACACTTTTCATATATTTATGCAGGCAGCTTATCCTGTTCCTGAACTCCAAACAAGGTTTTAGGATAGATCTGTGATGATCTCTGACTCACTCAGTGTTTGAGCCCAGCTGTCCATGAGTGCTGGCATCTTGCTCAAGGCCTTCCAGGAATTGCAGAGCATGGACTGCTGCAAAGGCCTAGGATCCCAAACAGAGGGGGCTGCTAAAAGCAGATTTACTCATGTAATGGTGACATGAGTGAGTTCACTTTCTGACTCCAACCTGAAATGTGTGATTGGAATCTTAAATGGGAAACAACTTGTGTGCCAAATTCACAATATCTCTTCCAGAGATTTTTCAGACCTTCAAGTCCAGTTTCTATACAAAGCAGAGAATTATAGCATTAGGCTAATGACAATCAAACCTGGAACAGCACTGAAGGCTCTTCGGATGGAAGGGACAGATATTTGCATTCACTTCAGCTGACTCCCAGAACAATTCCTCCATTTCTCAGAAGTGACAGGATAAAGTACTTGCAGATTATGCTTTTCCCTGGCCCTTGGCAGTCTGGTATGTCCTGTTCCATTTTTGCAGGCTATGAGAAGGTGTTTGCAAATAGCACAGAGTTTCATTAGTTGAACCTGAGATCTGCACTGGTACTGTAGACTCCAATTTTTACCAAAAGATTTGTGGTTTTTCAGACTGGTTCTTACACATACAGTTCTCTCTTCTTCTCTTTAACAAGCCCATAAGCAAACAAACAAAAACCCTGCATCTGAAAACATAACACCAAGAAGACTTAAGCAATGATTTAAAGTGGAACTGGGAGGGAGATGGGAAATGGGTTGCTAATATTAAGCACCTCCTGTTGTCAGCAGGAGCTTAAGGCATATTAGGACACAATCCCAGGCCATGTATCTGTGTTGACTGATCCTGTACAAGAGTGAGGAGCAAACCCAAGCTGCTGGAAGCAGAGACAGAGCTTTCATTGCCTCAGATCTAAGAGCTCAGGTTGGGTTCTTCTGCCGTGGTGTTCCAGCATCAGGGTAAGGGATTCAGCAGATGTAAAACTGGAACAGCTCTACCTGTACCAGGAGCAAGTGTACCAGGAGCTTCCTCTCCTCATCACCTCCTACCCACTGGGTGCCCTGCACAGGGACTGTGCTCCCTGTATGAGCTGGCTCTGTACCCTGGCAAGGCACATCCAGTGCTCACTGCCACGTTTGGGTCACAGGGAGTCTCAGGGCCACCCCTGGGTGGTGACACAGACGCCCACCCTGGTTTGCAGACAAGTGCAATGCTGTAGGGCATTTCCAGACTGCTGTACTATTAATTCAGCATGAAGTACAGGGGGCAGGCTAATTTCTGCAGTGTGAAAAACTTAGCACTTTTAAGGAGCCATTAAGGAAACAATAACTCACCAAAAAATCACTGCTTGCCCTTTCTCAGACCCCGATTTTGCTACCATCCATTGCAGGGAAAATAATTATGTCAAAGGATGCATAACTAGTCTTGGTGTATATCAACATGGGCTTCTGCTGTGCATCCAAATAGATCTCTGCCAGCTTCGCTGGGGCTCTGTAATTATCTTTGACTAACCTAGACATAATGATAGGAAGCTGCAAGATTGTAATGGAGATGAGAATTTCACTTAACAAATGGCCTTGCCAGGTGCTCTTCTGTATATCTGTATTTGCTGCCTCACTCTTGAGAGGCTGGAGAGAATATAAGAGAGGTGATGAAATGAAATCATAGAACATGTGAGCTCAAAGCACTTCAGAGGTGCAGTGAACCACAATGTCCTCAAAACCACAGGCTGCACTCTCTCACTGCACGTGTGTTCTGATGGTTCTGATTTACAAATTGTTTGGAAAAAGAAGGATTAAAGTTCCTGTTCTTTGTCATTTGAAACCCTCAAAGTAGTTTACAAGAGAAAGTGATGTGATATTTCTAGTCAGATCAGCACAAAGGCAGACACTGCAGGAGCTGTGGCTAAAACAAAGCATTGATAGGAATTTGAGAGCTGAAATCCTTGATCAGATTACACCACCATATCCATGTTTATTTACTCAATTAGGGCAATTAAGGCAAAAAAACCCCACATAACTAACTTTTATTGCTTGAATAAAAGTTCAGCAACCTGAGACCCTCATAGATGTCTGCTCCAAAGACCATTGCATTAAGGAGGCTCTTACTCCTGATCTTAGAACATAGGCTCATTCTCAGTTCCTCAGTTTTTCCTTCCAACAAGTGATGGGTGTTAAAAACAGAGAAGTGTGATGATTCATAAAATGTGTTAGAGGGAACATTATCAGCTGAGATTAATGTTATATCATGTGTAATATTTATTGTCAGAGCAAGTGGAAATGTTTTCTAAAATTTAAACTCCAGCTATGAACTTTGGCTAACTTTCAAATTTTAATGATTTTTTGCAAATGCATATTCAAAACTGTCAAAGTTTTCTGAATTTGGTTTCCTAGCGTGTTCCAACTTATGCTTATCCATGTGCTTTCTCAATTCCTTTTAGATGCAGGAAGTTTTTACAATTTATAAAGCCAGCAAAAGGTTAGATTTACCATTCATATGTGGTAGCTTTGTTATGCCTTGGTCTGGAGAAAGAATCTAAAAACCACATCTTTAATGTTCTTTTTCAGAGAATTGTCTAGCGGTGCCACTGCAATGTAACAGTCCCAGAATAAATGGTTTGGGGTAGATTTCCTTACTGTGTTCTCCTGGACTTCATATCTGACATTTCAACTTCAGGATTATCGGCTCCTCTTAGCATTAGGTATTGTTGAGAATTAGCTTTTCAAAAATAACAATTCTTTTAAATACACTTTTTAAATTAAAAATTAAGTCATTGGGGAAATACAACAAAATGATTAAATGTTGGGTAGGGATTTTTCATATAATAGAGATGTCACTTCTTGAAAGAAATCCAGAGCTGACAGAAGTTGACAGAATAAAGGCCACAAAATTCAGCTGTTTGCCTCTATGATGCCCTTGGGGAATACTGATTCTCAACTCTCCCTGCAATAATAAAACTGGGTCTGAAAGGCTCAAGAATGTCCCCATTCTAACACCTACTCAGTGAATCCCTAGAACTGAAATATTCTTTTTTTCATGATTTTAGAAACCAAGCACGAGAACACAAACATGAATATATGGTAATGAGAGATGGACTCAAGGCATGCACTAAGCAAAACAATAACGTGAGTGACTAATTCCCAAAACTGGATAATAAATAGTCTGACTGAGCAGCATGAGATTGACTTCATTGCTTTATAGACTGGCTCCCAAACTGCACTTTTGAATGCCCAACCATGTTTGGGTACAGGTAGAGAAATGCTATTAAAATGAGTAAGCAGTTCCAAAAAATGTAGATGCTAAACCAGAACCTGACTGGCAACCCCAATGCCACTGAGCACTGACCTCAGCTGAAACTTGGCCCATTATCCAATGGCCATGTAGCCATATTGGCCTGCCAGCCATAAATCAGATTTAAAGAGCCAAAGGGATACAGATAAAGACCTTTTCAGCTTCTGTGATGTGTCACTGTGCACCTGTCAACCCTAACAAGTTACAACTTGGGAAGGGAAACAGTGCTTGAATAGCATTTCATGGTGTTAGATAATTGGCTTTTGAACCTGCAGTGTGAGCTAATGCTGATTTGCACATGGAAGTTATTTTTGAAAGACATTACATACTGAAATAATTTACATACTGAAACAGGAAAGCATCAAAATCCTTTATTTTAAAGGAAGCTTAGTCTGACTGGTTTCACTAAAAGATGCATTACATCTTGACTTTGTCCAAAAATTACTTCACAATCTCAATGAAAATCACAGGGTTACTAGCAGGATTGCTATCAAGAAAATAAAGTTGCATCCACTGAAATGTCAGTGAAAGTTTCCTTCAATACAAGGAATGATCTTAGAGATAAACACACACACACAAAAAACGAACAAAAAAGCCCAAACATAAGAAAAAGGCACAAAGTCAATACAGCATGTTTTCAGAACAAATTGAAAAGGAGAAAAAATGGGATGTCTTAGATCCCTTGGCATCTGTAAACATCTGGAGGACATCACACCTGAGCTAATCTCAAGGCAAAGCAGCCTCATAAAGTAAATCTACAGGCAATCTAAATAAATCTATGGCCTTTCTTGGCCTCCTAAGGTATGGAAGATAATAGAAGAATAAGAAGATAAAAGGAAGTCCTCTTTCTTTTTTGTTAAAAAAAGGTTACTTTAAAGTAGGGTGAACTTTTTTTCCCTCACTTTGTACGATCTATTTTAAATGACCTATTTAAATGTTCTGCAATTATGGTGCTTTTGTATACTTTCCATGCAAAGCTAACAGAAAGGGAATCCCTTGAAGTCATGGCATTTTAACCAACCAAAGAACAATCTTCTCTTTCTTTCTTGCTGAATTCTTACTACAAGGTGTCTTAAAATAGATAAGACAGGTTCATCACCATTGTCATAATTGGCAGCTTCTGTCAGTTCCCTTAGTGGATAAAGGTGTCTCTGGGTATTACTCATGCACTACTAGCCAGCCTCCCAAACTCTGCAAAGCCTCCTAAAACCTCCTGCAGTCCCCCAGACCTGCTCTTCAGCTGTTTACCATGTTCCCTGCAAGCCTCCCCTTGTTGCAGCATTTCACATTGTTTCCACCTTCTGTACTGCTTCTGGAATACTTTATTGATATATGAATATCTGAATATCTTTATTGATTTATCAAGCATTCCTTTAATAGAATTCATTTCCCTTTATGTTTCAAGCATGCTGGTTTCAGATTTGTCTGGGAGGTTGGTAAAACTTCACACCTCGGAGAAGAGCTGAAATGTTGTATTTCAGGACAGTATTCAGGTCATAGATCTTGATATTAGGCAAGACCTTTGGTTTTTTAATCTTTTTTGTTTTGCTCAATGTGTCTACAAGCATATCCTCCTCTTGGATTAAGAGGATTCCAGTAATGCTAGAATTAGCCTTTAGACTACAAGGTTTCAATCATTCAGGCACCAGTTCAGACTTTTCACATTAATCTGTCTTTGATTCTTTCACTATTTAGTAAATATGCATAAATGTTGCTTCTGAAAATGAGATTTCATGGACATGTGGGAAGAACTGATATTTTCCCTTTTTAAATGTTAAAAGGCACAAGTGTGAGAAAATACAGACTTTTTCTTGTGAAGTGAGGAAACTCTACAGAAATATATTTTTCTTCTTTACTTTTCCATCTAAACTTTGACCAAAATTAAATTTACATGACTGTGAGCAACAATAGGCATTTTAAAACATTTAACTTATGCTATTGGTGTTATTGTGTCCAGCTCATCCTCCTCTCAGAACTTGTCCCATCTCTCTCTGTCATCCCATAATTGTCTGGGTGCTCACACCACTAATCACACACCAGCTCTAACACATGCTGGAGAACTTTACAAGCCAGCTCAGTTCACTAATTTGAAAATTAGCCTGCTCTAGAGAAGTATAAAGGGTTATTTGGGGCTGGTGGGCTGGTTGAAAGAGGGTCCAATAAATGCCATTGATGGCCTGAGACTTTGACAAGACCCTTTGGATTCTCATTTGGAAAATTTCACTGCTCTGAAAAATTATTTTACACATCATGAAATCTAGCTTTATATATTTTTAAGATATTTCTGGGTTTTTTCTGTCTTCCTTCTGATGGTCCACCTCCTGTTCCCTGGCGTGTCCATCCAGCAGAATGGAGCAGAGCTGCCTGTACATATTGCTCTGCTAAAGCCTTTGCTCAGGTGAGCAATATTTTATTTCCCCTGCTTTTGGGACAGTCTGGACTGGCTGCTTGTGCCTCAGAGACAATTACATGAGGCAGACAGGTAGTGAGAGGACACTCCTCCCTTCACCCAGATGGGGCTGGAATTCATAGAGGATGAGACACCATCTCAAACACAATCTTTCCTGGGAAGAGAAGATATGTCAGGGAAGGCTTGAGCTGGATATTAGAAGAAGGTTCTTCATCCAGAGGGTGTTTGGATATTGGAACAATCTCCCCAGGGAAGGGGACAGAGCACCAGCCTGCCAGAGCTCAAGAAGTTTGGAAAACACATGGTGTGATTCTTGGGGCTCTCCTGTGGAGGGCCACGAGCTGGTCTCTGGTGGTCCCTGTGGGTCCCTTACAATGCAGGATATTCTATTATCCCATGATTGTTTTGATACAGTGTCAAAATGTTTGTTGTTAAAAGCAAACATCTCTTTTTCAACTACAGGTTCAGCTTGCCTTCCCTGAAGACACTTTACATCAGACCAGCACTGGTCTTTAATCATTAGGTTAAAAAAAAGTCACAACCTGGTTACTGAAGTAGCTGCACTTTCTTTCTTGAAAGATCATGCTCCTACATTCCTTTGCAATAGTCTAGAGGCAACAGGAAAGGCAGTATTGGCCTGCATTTTAAAAACAATAATAAAAAAATCTGTTAGCTCATGAGTCTATGGAGGCTTTAATTGAAATTAATATAAAATGCAAAAGTAGAGGAAATTAGGACAGCTGCAAAAGAAACCCCAGAAGCAAAAGCAGATTAAAGCAGAGCAATGAGCAAACCCATGCAAACACTTAATGTTGCTTCAGATGTTTCCCCCTTGGTGAAACCTTTTCCCTAAATCGAGCAACAAGTCTGAAGCACAAGGTTTTTTCTGCAGATGCCTCTGAGTTCTACCCAGTGCTCCTTCAGCTGATGAGCACAGGCACTGCAGTAGCTGGGGAGGCAGGGAGTGAATCTCAGTGTGCTGAGAGACAGGAGTAGCTGGCACGCTGCTCTGTGCTTGCTCCCCGTTCCACAGGGTCACAGCTTGAAGCTCTTCATTCAGGAGACAGCACCAGCCTAAACTTCAGCAAAAACAGGATCTTTGTTTTTCATTCCAAAGATTGGATGACAACTATTTGATTTTCTTTCCTGTAAGCTTTATTCTTCAACTATCCTAGAAATAACATCACAGACCTTTCTGCTGGCATGTAGCTTTATGAAGGAGTTATTCCCTCAACCTTTACACACGTGAGAAGCCCCAGTTAGGTCTGTGGAATTCCAGAAGGTGATAGGAAACAGTCTCATGTGTGAGAAAAACATGGAGGAGTGAGGATTTAAATTAGAACGTTCTAAATTCATATTCTGTTAATGTCAAGTGATCTCAACCCACCCAATCCTGACTGCAAGCACAGCAGGCATGATATTCATGGCATAAAAGATTTCCCTGGCTCCACTGCTGAAGACAAAGTTATTAGCAGCAAAGAAAGAAACAAGTCTTGCAACACAATACATTTTCTCCCCTTCTTATCCTCTAACATCTCCAACCACAGCCAAGGTTCTTTAAATTTTCTCTGCAGTTCTTTTATTTGGTTAATAGGCTGTCTGCTAAGGGAGAATGAACTGTTATTTCATGATTTGGTGTATTCAATAATGTCAGAGTTTTCTAGTACAGGATCCTTATTTTAAATATATCTCTCATCTTGAGAAATCATTTAGTGAGCAGCTTCCACATGAGGTGGGTAGGAAAAGAGCAGTTGCTAGCAGGTTTTACATTTAACCTTATATCATAAAACCTTATAGAAAAATATTCCCCATAAGTTCTTTACCAATTATTTTCCTAAATTTTCTCTGTCTCCTGATTTCACAACTTTGGTTATTCCAGGAGTCAAGAGAATAGGCCAAGCTTGGGTTTAGCCTCTGACAGTGAGCTGGAGGGTGAACAACCCCTGGGTAGATGAGCACAGAGAAAGAAAATAAGTAAGGCACAGGACATTTTGGAACTTAGTGAAATTAAATGCCTGCCACTGTGCTCTGACAGCTCTGCAGTTATGGAAAGCTGGCAAGCACAGGATTATGGAGCTGGACAGCCCCATGGGCTGAGTTTACAAAGAGAACTGATGAGAAAACCCACTACCAGCATCATGACCCTGATCAAGCATTCAAGACAATGACTTATTGCAAATGAATAGCAAATGATGGAATTAAAACCCCAGCAATCCCTGTGGAAGGCACTGCAGCGACTCCTCAGGTTTCCTGGACACAGATGATGGGTTACTTGTTGCATATTGAGGAAGGGTCCTGGATAAAATGGAGGAAATGAGGTGGAAAAAATTCAGAGACAACAGAGACATATATCTAACAGTTTCTTCCACTTTATTTAGCACAGAGCTCTCCCACAGTGCTTCTGCCTTGGGTCTGCTGCAGACTTGCACTGTTTCCTATCCCACTGTGTCTTTAAAAGGATGAACATGCTGGGACTCACTCCAGTACATACAGAGTTCTCAAGGATGCTCTTCTTCCCCTGCTTTTAACTGACAGTCTGGCAAAATACAGACAAGATGTGGACATTGGGTGAAGTTATTGGTGGATTTTGGAGATTTCTCTCCTCCTAAAAAAGGCTATGACCTATTAATTGAAGACTTTTTAGAAGACTGCACAGTCATTTCTGTACTCTGCAGTGTTGGATATTGTTTGCTGAGTATGGCTGTTGTTACTGATCTATATGAAAGCAGGAACTTGTTGTAGACCTGTTAAACTGAAATTGCTTAACCACAGAAACCCCAGCAACACACAGAGCCTACACAAACCTTTGCTTTCCTATTCAAAGAATTGTTAACCAGCTTCCCACATGTTCAAACAAAACAGTTTATTCTTTACCTGGGCACTGTGTGAAGGGCCAAAATATTACCTCTTGGGCTATTTTTACCATTCTATGGGAAAATGAAGGTGTAGCATGTAGTGTTTACATAAAATTAGAATCTGATCAAAATAGATTCACATTAATTTCCAGAGAATCTTTCATAAGAATTTCTACTCCTGGCATGAATATTTCAAACAGAACAACCCAAATACATATGTGTGCACACTGTTTCTCTCCCAGGTGTGTTTTTGCCATCTGGATACACAAGGCTTGCTCACTGCTGTCCAGTAGACATGCAGACATGACCAAGAAAGGACTGTTCCTCTGCTGCTCACAGGAATTGCAATTTCTTGTCTTGGTCTTCTGACTTGAAGAACCAGGGGTGTGTGGGTCATAGGCATCTTTGGTTAGTTTTCACTGCTGAGGACTAATCCTTATTTGATTTTCAGGATGACAACAGACAAACTGGAGAAAGAGCAGAGAAGCACAAGGCAGTGCCTGTGGAGAAAGCGTTTAGGATGCACACAAATCCATAGGCAACAGAAGGGTAGGATGATGGCAGATGTATGGAAGGCACCTCTTCTCTGCCACTTGTGTGCACACATACAGCCTGATTGCAGGTACTGCATCTTGAATTGCACTTGGAAGTGCTCAGGAATGAGTAGGATGTTTAGCTCCTGGTTCCTGTCAGTTCATTCCTCACTCAGAAAATGACTGTGGATGAGAAAACAAGGCAAGTTATTGCACAGAACTGTCCTCCCTTAGGCTGCAGCCCCGTTTGCATGTGTGCTAAGCAGCTTGAGGAAAATGCTCTCCAAGGTTTCCTGCTGTGAGCAGTAGTCTCAGCATCTCAACTGGCCTCTGCATTTTGATGACTCTGTTACAGGGAGCTTTTTCTCCTGACAGACTTTGGACGCACATAAAGCTCAGTTTCAGTCTCAAGTTCCTGCATCATCCCAGAATTAAATTGGGAGAGGTAGGTGACCAAGCATGTCTGTGTGTTTAAAAGAAAATGTTGCTTAGATCTCACAAAAAATGTGAAAGGACACAAAATATAAATAGGCTTCTGTAATTTCTGAGGAGATTTAATGATGAATGCCAGTAGCCAGGAGTAAAAATGTACCTTTCTCTCCCAAGACCTTCTACTTATTAGGTATTATCAACAACCTAATTGTTGATACAATACTGAATGCTACCCTGAGTGTGTCTGTTTGGGTGGGAAGTAGAATATGTCACATTTCTACCTTTTCTCCAGCTACTTCTCTCTGCAGAAAACCCTGTTATGAATCTGTCTGCCTGTTAGCTTTTGCTCTCCTTTTGCTAAGCTGAAGAAGGAAAAAAATACACGCTGCTGTGGCAAACAACAGACAGGAGGAAAAATCAAAAGAGATGAATGAGGTTCCATCACAGTAGGAAATTTAAGAAAAGGTTAGAGATGACATTAAATGGGCATGGTGTGTAGCCTGAAGTAATCTTGTAAACTTCAGGGAACCAAGCCAGGTACTCCAACTTGCCCTGTCTGCCTCTGCTGTCTTCCAATTGCTATCTGCCATCAGCCTATACAGAAAATGTCTCCTGATAGTGATAGAACCTCAAGCTGGATCTCAGAAAATGGGTACAACCAGGTGATTCTAGGATGTAACCCCTTAAAGTGTTTTATTCCTGAAGCACATCATCATCTTGGATCCCAGTCTTGACCATAACTTGTGCTTATGTTATACTTTAAAATTCCCCTCAGCTTGCTTTGGATTGTGGTCCTGACATGTAAGCCTAAATATTAGTGAGTTTGACATGATATAGGCTAGGCCAAGTGGCTTAGGAATCACTTAAGATTTGGAGGAGAAGTTATTTTTTGTGACTGTAAATTAGAAAGAGAAATATATGACATACTGAAACCCTAATAATGAAATTGTGCTGCATAACTAAGTTTCCTTCTCAGATAAGTTCTACAACACCATAAACATACACCATTGGGAATAGCCACTTATAACAGAAACATCAAGAATTATTTACTTAGACTGTTATTTCAGTTCTCAAATACTTATTCATTTCATAGTTTACTTGGTTGAGATACAGTATTTTAATATGCTTGTTTGATGTTTAATTCAGTCTCTGAGTAGTTGTTTGAATGTGGTGGGAGCAGTGATCTCTTTGAAACTGCCAATATGCTCTTTCACCTACTAAATAAGCAAGGAATTAGTTTAACATCCAGATAAGGTTGCTGATTAAACAAAACTGGCATCTTGATCTTTACACCTGCATTTCTGTGCCTGCTGCTAAAATAGTTATAAACCAGCTATCTTCCTAAATGAATTTTATTCTAGACCTCTGCTCTCCAATTCATTATTTTAAAAATGCTTGAAAAATTCAGCTTAAACTATATGCAAATCCTGCTAAACTGGGCCCTTTATATACACACATCCCCTTTTATGTGAACAGTACTTTGTTAATGGCTCAATAATTAAGAGAGTTTACATTTTAAAGACTTCAGTTTTTAATTGGCTGAATATTAATCACAGATCGCTTTCAGTTGTGTTGTGATATGCAAATTATTGATGTCTCAGCTGCATTTGTTTTCAGGTATCAGTCTAACCGCATAATGCAAAATAACATTCTGCAATTATTTCAATTAGATGCAGTCAGCCTTTGGAGCAAGCTATTTATTTCATTTCAGTAAATGAAGAAAGCAGTTGCTGTTTTCCATTCCCTGGCGTTTATTGCCCAGAACTAGCACTCACAACCGGTATGTGTACAGCACATAAACAGTTTTCTAACTGGATCACGTTAGCATTCGTGGTAAAGGACAAGCAGTTGAACTCCCCTTGCAAGATTTCATTTGGTTAACTGACTCTTCTGCTTCGGAATGCGATGTCACCTTGTTTGAGGGTATTCATTACCATTTTAAAGTGTATTATGAAAGCTAGAGTCAATAGGAGTTGTTAATTAGCAGAATCTGTTTAGCACCGGTGCATAACATTTGAGGATTTTTTCCATCAGACTGCAGCTGTTACCTACGCAGAGAAGGAATTTCACCTAACCACAAAGAATGAGATAGACAAATAGCTGCGTTGTCGTAAGAACGGCTCGGGTATGTCTCCTCTCAGCGATTTCGCTCCATAATTGCAATTCACATTAAATGCAGCAAATGTTACCATCCTGCCCACTCAGTTTCCACCTCTACTTTTGTTTCAAGCCGGGAGGGGAGATCACCAGAAAAGAGAGGGGGGAGTCCTTCCTTGCCTTCTCCCTCCTTCCCCCGCTCGGCTCTCTCAGCCGCGCTGCCCTGCGGCTCCTGGGGCGCGGGGTCCGCCCTGGCCCCGTCCCGGCCGGGGCTGCACTTGTGGCTGCCTCTGCCGCCCATGGCAGCGCCGCGGCTCCCGGCGCGGCCCCGCCGCTCCCGCCGCCCCGGGGGGCTCCTCCCGCCCCGCACGCCCCGCCTGGGCTCCGCGGGGGCGCAGCGCTCCCCGGGAAAGGTACCGGCGGCACGGCGCCTCCGGGCTGCGGGAGAGGCTCCGGCCGTGGCGATGCGCCGGGATTGCTGCCCCGGAGCGGCGTCTCCCTCCCCGGCGGAGCAGCGCTCGGTGCGTGCGTGCATGTGTGTCTGTATATGTGCGTGTGTGTGTGTGTGCGTGTGTGTGTGCGGGTGTGCGTGTGGCGAGGGGAGGGGGCTCGCTGCGTGCAGGGGGTGGGCGAGAGCAGTGCGATGGGAGCGGGCGCCCGTGTGCAGAGGGATCCTCTCCCCGCATGTGTGCGGGGGACCGCGGCGGGGCAGGGCTCAGCCGGGCGGCTGCTGCATGCGGCGGAGCCCGCGGGGTTCCGCAGCGCCGGGCTTGCCCTCGCTCCGCGCGGCCGGCGGTGCTGGCCCCGGCGGGCGCCCCGGCTGCCCCCGCCGCCCGCGGCGTGCGCGGAGCCGCCGGAGCCCGGAGCTGGCGGGGAGAGCGGCAGAGCGCAGCCGAGCGGAGCCGCGGCGACCCCGGGCGCCGAGGTAGGGACGGTGCCGGGCTGGCCGCGGAGAGCCGGGAGCATCACCGAGGGCGGCGAGCGCCCGCCGGGCGTGTGAGTGCGGGCGGGGGTGGGGGCACGGCGGGGCCGCCCGTACGTTGGCGTTTTAATTTCTTTTAATCATTCCGAAGGTTCTGTTTTCATTGCTATAATAATTACCGGTGCTGTTTTAAAGACGGCGAGGGGTGGGGTGGGGGGAGGCGGGGGTGCACGCGACGAGGCGCCAGTGGCTTCCTGCCGGAGCCTCTCTGCCATCGTGCTCGCCTCTCCCGGAGCCCCGGCCAGCGGCACCAGGCGCAGCGCTGCCCTCTCCCATCCTTCCCGGGAGAGCGGAGGCACCGGGGCCGGGCGGCCCGGAAAAGCCGGCGGAGGTGTGGGAGGGACGGGGGGGCAGGATCTGCGCAGTGGGGCTGGAGAAGGGGGTGTGTGGCTCTGCTGCGGGCTGGACTTTTGCAAAGGTACCGGGGCGGGGGGGCCCGTGCGTTCAGCGGCGGGGAGCGCGGCCGTGCCTGGTTGCGAAGGGACGGCGGAGGGGATGCGGGGCTGCTCCGCCGCGCTCTGCCCGCTCCCGGCCGGGATGTGCGAGCGCGCCCGTGCCCCTGCCGCCCTCCCCCGCCGGGAGCCAGAGGGCGACGGGGCGCCCACGGCAGAGGGGAGCCGGCACCAGCCGAGCCGGATGCGGCAAAAAATTGCGGTAGTGCCGGCACTGCTGGCCGGGCTCGCCGCCCCGCCGCCAGCCCCGCGCAGCGCCCGCAGCCCGCCCGCTCCGCACCGGCCGGGGCCCCGGGGCTGAGGAAGAAGAGGGACTCGAGCGTGGGCGAGGCAGGGATACGGGAGGACGGCGCCTGCCAGGGGGAGGGAGACGGAGCGGCGGGGGCGCGGGGACACCGGTCCGCCCCTGGGGGCGCGCTCGCCGGGGTCGGCAGCCTGCGGGCATCGGCAGCCGCTGCTCCGCTTCCCCCTTCTCCCGAAGCGGCCCCCTTGACCCCTTCCTTCGGCCATCCGTTCCTCTCATCCTATCCTCTCTCCTCTGTGCTTTTCCTCTCTCTCTTGCCCTTCTGTCCTGAGGTCTTTCCTCATCCCTCCTCTCCCCTCCCTGCCAGGACCCCCGGCGCATCCTCCCCTTGTGTCTCCCTCTAGCCCGGTTCTCCTCCCTCCAGCTGGCTCCTGCTTTCTCCACTTTTCATTCTGGCTCTCTCCTGCCAGCTCAGTGGCTTCCTACAGCAGGAAATGAAAGGGACAAGTTGGGAAATGGGGGTAATGGGAAGATGGAATGTGTGTGTGTGCAATGTATTGATTATTGACTGATTTATTAAAAAAAGGGGGGGAAAAAAACCCTACCTTATAACTCAGAGGAATTGCTGTGGCTCGAGTTCTTCTGCGTAAAAAATGGCAGTTAGCTGGCTGGACTATATGCAAAGGGTTCTTATCAATGCAGGATTAAGAGCAAATTACATAATGTTTTAGGGGGGGAAAAATAGTTCTCAGATTTCAATAGTATCAGACTGGCAAATTGTGATTTTGTTTTTCCCTGCAAGTCAGTGTATTGTTATTCCTGGGGATGGGGCTGTATGCTTGTGCATGCTTCTTCCATGTCTGAGTGCTTCCATTGGTCACCCAGAGCTGATCTTATTTTGTGAATAGTTGTATTTCTGCAGTCAGTTTACCACCTACTTATTTAAACTAGATATCAGAAGTGACAGAAACAATGTGTGTGCATGCCTATGTAGCCCTTGAGTGAATATCTTTATCATAGCGATACATCTGTATGTGCTGTTGCTTTATACACATATACTGAGCATTGGCATTGCTTTTTAGTGTCAGCATCTCCATCCCTTCTATATTGTGCTATCCCATCCTAGATGTTTGGGCATGCATAACACCAGCATTTGTGTTTAATATCCCTGAAATGCACAGCAACGTATGAGCAGTGCACAATTGAGGGGAGTAAATATGCATAAAATTGGAATCTCCTTTGGTTATTTTACTTTATTAGTTATGCATGCTTGGCATGTACAAGAGAGAGAAATACATTTGACAGACCTGAGAGTTATTTGTGTTTCTCTACAGAAATTTACATTCTGTGTTTGAAATCATCCCAGCTCCCATGCATTTGTTTGGTTGTTAAAGTCTTTCATGTTATTTTAAATTCAGTTCTTGTAGTTTATCTATAATACTTGGCAGGTACAGTAGCTCAGTGGTATACAATTTCTAACCCATGTGACATTTTGGAACAATGTCAACTGAAAAACATTTTCTTTTTCTTTCCTTCTTTCTTCTTTAGATTCTTTATCTTTGTTCAGGAGCCTAAAGTTGCTTGCTGATCATAAGAAGATGATTCTGTGGCTCTTTCTGGTTCTGTCATCTCCAGTTTCTTCTACAACTGCAGATGCTGATATATCTGTGGAAATTTGCAATGTTTGCTCCTGTGTGTCAGTTGAGAATGTACTCTATGTCAACTGTGAGAAGGTTGCAGTCTACAGACCAAATCAGCTTAAACCACCATGGTCTAATTTTTACCACCTCAACTTTCAAAACAACTTGCTAATTATTCTATATCCAAATTCCTTTCTTAATTTTACACATGCAGTGTCCTTGCAACTGGGTAATAATAAGTTACAGAACATTGAGGGAGGGGCCTTTATGGGTCTTAGTGCATTAAAACAGTTGCACTTGAACAACAACGAATTAAAGATTCTCCGGGCTGACACTTTCCTTGGCATAGAGAACTTGGAGTATCTCCAAGCTGACTACAATTTAATCAAGTTTATTGAACGGGGAGCCTTCAATAAGCTTCACAAGCTGAAAGTCCTGATACTTAATGACAATCTGATTTCATTCCTTCCCGATAATATTTTTCGATTTGCTTCTCTAACCCATCTGGATATACGGGGGAATCGAATCCAGAAGCTGCCATACATTGGAGTTCTGGAACACATCGGGCGAATTGTTGAACTGCAGCTGGAAGACAACCCCTGGAATTGTACTTGTGATTTGTTGCCTTTGAAAGCGTGGCTGGAGAACATGCCCTATAACATCTACATTGGAGAGGCTATCTGTGAAACACCCAGTGACTTGTATGGAAGGCTGCTGAAAGAGACCAATAAGCAGGAGCTGTGCTCCATGGGGACAGGGAGTGATTTTGACGTGCGCATCCTGCCTCCCTCGCAGCTGGAGCCCGGCTACAGCACGCCCAACGGCCACACCACTCAAACATCAGTGCACAGATTAGTCACAAAGGCACCAAAGACTACAAATCCTTCGAAGATCTCGGGGATAGTAGCAGGCAAAGCACTGTCCAGTCGCAATCTCAGTCAGATCGTATCTTACCAGACCAGGGTGCCTCCTCTAACTCCTTGTCCGCTCCCTTGTGTTTGCAAAACTCATCCTTCAGACTTGGGATTAAGCGTAAATTGCCAAGAAAGAAATATAGAATCGATGGCTGAACTCGTACCAAAACCTTTAAATGCCAAGAAACTGCATGTAAATGGCAATTATATTAAGGATGTGGATACTACAGATTTCGCTGAGTTTGAGGGGCTGGATTTGCTACATTTAGGCAGCAATCGGATTTCAGTGATCAAAGGAGATGTTTTCCGCAACCTTACAAATTTACGGAGATTGTACCTCAATGGCAATCAGATAGAGCGTCTGAGCCCAGAGATGTTTGCTGGCCTCCACAATTTGCAGTATCTGTATTTGGAATACAATGTTATCAAAGAAATCCTAGCAGGCACCTTTGACTTAATGCCAAATTTGCAGTTGCTCTACCTGAACAACAATCTTCTGCGAAGCTTGCCAGCCTATATTTTTGCTGGTGCACCACTTGCTAGGCTGAATCTGAGGAACAATCACTTCATGTATTTACCTGTAAGTGGTGTTCTTGATCAGCTAAAGTCTCTTACACAAATAGATTTGGAAGGTAATCCATGGGACTGCACTTGTGATTTAGTTGCTTTAAAACTGTGGCTTGAGAAGCTAAATGACGGTATTGTGGTGAAGGAATTGAAATGTGAGACACCTGTGCAGTTTGCTAACATAGAACTTAAGTCTCTGAAAAATGAGATTCTCTGTCCTAAACTTTTAAACAAGCCATCTGCTCTGTTCACTAGTCCCATGCCTGCTGTTATTTTTACAACACCCCCGGGACCAGTCCGGAGTCCTCCTGGTGGCCCAGTTCCATTGTCCATCCTAATCCTGAGCATATTGGTTGTGCTGATTTTAACAGTGTTTGTTGCTTTTTGTCTTCTTGTTTTTGTGCTTCGGCGCAACAAAAAACCAACCATAAAGCATGAAGGGATTGGAAACCAAGAGTGCAGTTCTATGCAACTGCAGCTAAGAAAGCACGATCACAAGTCAAACAAAAAAGATGGACTGGGTGCAGAGGCCTTCATTCCTCAAACCATTGAGCAGATGAGCAAAAGTCATACCTGTGGCTTGAAAGAGTCTGAAACAGGCTTCACGTTTGCTGACCCACCAGGGCAAAAAGTCATTCTGAGAAATATGAATGACAAGGAGAAAGATTTATTGCATGTGGATTCCAGAAAAAGACTTAGCACAATCGATGAACTGGATGAGTTATTCCCTGGAAGGGATTCCAATGTATTTATTCAAAACTTTCTTGAAAGTAAAAAGGAATACAACAGCATAGGGGTCAGTGGCTTTGAAATACGTTACCCAGAGAAACTGCAAGACAAAAAAGCCAAGAAATCTCTAATAGGTGGTAATCATAGTAAAATTGTAGTAGAACAAAGAAAAAGTGAATATTTTGAACTAAAAGCTAAACTTCAAGGTTCACCTGACTACCTACAAGTCCTTGAAGAACAAACAGCTTTGAATAAAATATAGGTCATACAATCTTATTGCCTACAGAGGACATTTATTTAATGATGAAAGTGCCTTTTGTTGACTTTTAACTTCCAAATACTATATTATATTGATAGGCATAGAGGCAGGTGTATCCAAGGGTGTCTGATTAACTGTAGCCGTGTATGATTTGTCAAGTAGAGGAGAATTTCCTTAATAGATTTTACTCCATAAAGCTCATGCCCTGTGGAATCCTGTAGGGATACTGCAAACTCTATTGCCAAAGGGATGCTTTATACACGTTACACTGAATTTAACCTCAAGAGGCATATATATGTTTTGTATCTCAAATGCAAACCATCGTCTCCTTGTGATTTGTTAGAACAAACACAAGAAACCTGGTACTGATATTTGTACTTCAGCTGGGTCCTTCATCCTGCACGTGGATTTAAGTTGGTGGAACTGGAGTAATCCTTTGATTTGTGGTGTTCTAATGACACTGTTTAAAGCTTACCTGGAAAGTAACAAGCATGCAAAGAGAGAACATTCAATAGTATGTGTAAATTGGTTACATTTATGGGCTGCATCTTGAAACCACTGGAATTATAATGTTAAATTGTGTTTAAAATATACCATGCATTACATACCTATGAAATAAATCTGACCACTTGAAGCATACATGTCTATACAGAAAATTAAAAAAAAAAAAAGAGAGAAAGAAAGAAAATAATTCAACCTGACTTCTGCAGTATTCGTGACATCTGAAGAAAATATTTGATATTTATGCAGAATCTGTTCTAAGACTCATCTCTAATTAAAACTAGAGTTCCTTCTCAGTTACGTGAAACTCTCGCAACCCCAACAGGTTGTCCAAAATTGTCAAAGTGCTTACTGTGTGAGCGTAGCAGAAATTATTTTTGTAATATAATTCATATTTATGAAATACTTTGTATACTACATAGGAAAAAATATGTACTCCTTAATATGTATTTAATATGCCTGACTTGTTTTCCTGATCACAATGCATTAATCATTCAGTATAAATAAAACCAGAACAATATACCAAACAGCAACCGGGGATGTAATGTATAGCATCATCCAGAATTAAGTGATCAGATAATAATGATAATAATAATAATAATGATAATAATAATAAAATTGTTCTGTACTATTCTCGTGAGATTAGCATATTACCTTATTTCAGATCTGTTACCAATGGTGCATTTTGAAATAGATTGATTAGTTTTTTAGTACTGTGTCCCAGGCTGTTACTTGCCATCAGTTTTCTTGCTTTTCAGGTCTCTATACAGCTTAATCTGAATACTTTTCACAAGCATTTACAGGAATTCATGCTAAGGGGAATATTTTTATTGTACATGCAGAAGTTTTCTGTTCTTATCTCTCTGGCTGCTTTTAGTCAGCAAAACCTGATCAGAGCAGTGAACAATATGGCAAATCCTGTTCAAAACCATAGTGCAAAATGGATATAGTGGTCTCAGTTCAGAGGACTGTGTAGCTTAGAACTAGAGAGCAAAAGCTTGCCTTTGTGAAAGCTGAATCTGAATAGCCAGGAAAAAAGGTAGGAGAATGGAAAATCCCCATTGTATCTCACTGATAGATGGTACTCTGACATGAGAATGGAGATACATTGGTAAAGCATCCTAGAGCAAATCTATGAGATGAGATTAACAAAATTTCTTTGACTCGATGAGCTTTGGATAAGACCCTCTTTTCTCCTTTGCTTTCAGAACCTTTACCCCTCCTTACCTTTTATAATCAATACATTAGTCAATTAAGATAGTAGGATATAAACATGAACGTTTGTCATGAATTCGATGCTAGCAAAAATTAGAGCAAGACTCAATAATAATACTGTGAAGAAGGCTGTGTCAGCTATTTCCAATATAAACCTCTAATTTCAGGGCTTTGTGACACTGAGTTGAAATTTTTATTCTGGAATGATACTTGGCAAACAGCCTGCAGTATATTTTTATCAAAATAGACCAAAAAAAAAAAAAAAAGCACTGCCTCTTTATTTAAGGGAAAGCAAACAAAACATTTCTCTACTTTCAGACATTTGTTTATGCTCTTTTGGCTTAGAAAGAGACTGGTTTTATTATTTTTCTCCATACTGCATAGTATATACATGACTTCAGATAATAAAATTGCAAGAGATGAATTAATGGCTGAGTTTCTTTAAAAAGCTGCCTCTATCCATGCACAATAATTAACTTGATTCAGAATGTCATGGGGATTTTGAGGACATGGATACTGCGTACACATGCAGTTCTGGCATAAAAAGCTCCTGGTTTACCAATGATGCAATAATGCATGGCTAAGTTTTGGATGAGAACATGTGAGTTCATTTATTGTCTGTGGATTAAGGAGTGTCCATGGTGCACTGACCAGGTGGACTCTGCTGGCTCCTTCAGTAGGCTGAGGGTGACAGGTCCTGGTCTGCTCTGCACAGAGCTGTGTGGCCTCGAGGATGGGTCCAAGTTCACTGGGGTTTGCCAAAGCAGAAGGTGTCTGACACACTCGCTGGCATGTCCTGTATGATCCTCCTGAGAGCAATGTGCTAAAAATATTAAAAATTGCAAGTAAGGAATTACTTCTAAGTGATGGTAAAACTGATGTGCTTGTGACTTGTGCTGCCCTGAGTCAAAAGAACAGAGATAAATGATCATACCTTCCTAAGCTAAAAAAAATGAGGCTTTTTTTATTTCATTTTGTGTTGTGAGGTTTTCTGGGGGTGTTCTTTCTGAGTTTTTGGTTTGGTTTGGTATTTTTAATTTGTTTGAGCTTTTTTTTTTTTTTTTGGTTTTTAGAGTGGTGTCTTCTGTTTGCTGATCAAAAGAACTGAACTGTTATGCTGTACCATTACACTGGGTCAGAGTTTTCTGATCACTGAGGCCCCAATTCCAGTAAAGCATTTCACCTCAACCTAAATCATGTGCAGGGGTACGATTCATGAGATAATAATTAGATACCTGCCCAAGAATGGGGCTTAGCTAGAGTTTTGTCATTGACTTCAGAACAAGCCAGCTCAGAACCATTGTATATAATCCATAGAGCCCAGAGACTCGTCTGGGGTTATGCAGTTGAGTGTAGGTTCACCAGCATCAGTAAAGGTTGCACAATCTGGACCTTCCTGTAGAAATTGTCCCTAAGTGTTTTACAATGTATGGTGCAATATGTAGGCATAATAGTGTGAGTGAAGAATGCAGAAGCTGGCAGAACACTATTTTTCTGTGAAATTGTTACTTTGAATGGCAACCTTAGTGTCAGGTTATTTTCTCCATGTTTGGAAACGGTGTATGTGTCTGCACAGCAGTTTTAGTGTGATGTCCATTCAAATCTCTGGTCAGTCTTTCTGAGAAGGTGACTCTTGGGTGTGGCTTAACGGGTCTGTCTGTTCATTATATTGGTTTGAGTGGCCATGCTTGTAAAATGGCTGTTAAGACCCATGGACATAAACTAAATCAGTGAAGGTGTTGGCATAATCTGTTGTCTCCATTGTATTATAAAGAAGTTTCCATTTTTAAATGAAATCAATAAAGTGTACTCGTTTCCTTGAAAAAGAAAAAAAATTGTGCAATTTTATCAGACAGCAAATACCGCGGTGCAAGAACACAAGAACAGGTGATTTATGTTTTGCATTTAGTGTTCAAGATTGACAATAATGCAACAATCTAGTATAAATATATTTTTAAATGCTTTTTTTTTTAAAGCCATAATGATGATATAAATTATAAAGGCATGGCCTTGTGAATAATGTTAACAAATGTTTCAGAATCAAGAAAAAACATCCAGAACTTGATGGTGGTATAATATCTATAATATCTTTTGCATGATTTGTATGTTGATATTGTATGAAATGAGCACAGTGAGACTTTTTTTTTTTTTGGTTGCATCCAAAGAGTTAGGAAGGAAATATAACAAGAATGTATTTATAATCACTCTATTTTGAAATAAAGTAAAGAAAACAAAATGTATTGGCTTTACCCTGTTTTGATCATTACTATTTTAGGTTAGTTTATAATTTAGGCAGTTACTTATGACATCCAGTCCAATGTAAAACACAGAAACCTATTGTTTATCAATTTTGTTTGCCTTCATCAATATCAAAATACTAGTCAGTGTTGACTTCAAAATTTGTATGAAATATTAATAAAATTGTTTGCTACTATTGTATTTCTGAAACTAGACTTTGTTAAGTGCCTGTGATATTCTCTTTTGGATTATTTGTATATGGATGAGAGAGAATCTGTCAAGCAGTTATGCAGTAATGTTTTCTAACCATATCAACAATTTTTTCTTTAATTTAGAAAGTTTTCCTCATCTTCTGTTGTCCAACAAAATCTTTCTTCCTCCTGTTGTGCAAATAATCCCTCCAAAATCGGTGACTTTTTTTTCCATTACTACCACAAGCAGAATTTAGTTTTCAGTTGGATTCTCAGTTCTTCAACCCAGAAGTGCTTAGAGGAACAATTACATAATGTTAGGGGCATTAGCTTTGATTCTGCTGTTCTTACTAGTCATTTTCAATAACAATTTTTCAGAGGAAAGAAAAGTTAATTTGTCCTTAGAAGAAGCAAAAACACCCATCCATCTACCATTTCATTTGGTTAGGTTGGTTTTATAACTGAAAGTTGCAAAGATACCTTTAGGTAGTTTAACTTCCAAATTTATATTTTGTAGTTAAAATGGTTTACAAAGCCTCATAAAAATCTTCATGGCAAGGGAGAAGAGCAGGAACAGAATTACATTTAGATTAAGCATTCCCTGTTGTGCAGGGTTTAACATGCATTATAATGGCAGTGAGTGTGAATCAGAATGGGATATGGAGTGGAAAATCAGGACTTGATACAGATTTTTTTCACTTCTAGTTGAAGTGTAACATTAGGAACAAACCCACAGCATTAGTTGAGAAAGGCCAACATATAATATTCCATATAATTTCTTTCTAAAGAAAAACTTGAGAACCAGGAATTAATTATTCATATTTTGATAATAAGTGTGCACTGCTTTCCTGAATGCAGAGGAACTTGAGAGTTTTCTGTTAATATGTTTTGTCATTATTAGTTTTTATTTCAAATTTCAATTCACTCATCCTTATGTATTATGGTTGATGCTGTGTTGGAAAACAAAAATAAGAATATTGTTGCTCAGGGACAAACTCTTCTCAAAAATTTATCAATGGAAATCCAGACTGGCTGAACAGACTTTAATGGAGTAAAAACTGCTGTTACCCTAGTGAACAAAAAAGGAGGAACTACAAGATCTATCCATCATTGAAATAAAAATAAGTAATTTTTGACTTGAAAAGTAATATAATCTTGCTTTATACTCTGTTGATTTGTGTGGTAAAGCTGTTACTGTTTTCAAACGACTGTAGGGAGAGCACAGACCAAGTGCAGTTTTGTGTCTGTTTGATGTCAGTGGAACTCTGCAGTGATTCAAGAGCTGTGGGCATCCCAGAGCTGTACTATGGGCACAAAACTATATAAATTTGCTGGTTTATACATACACTTGGGGTAGATCTCACATAAAATAGAAATGCTTTCTTAACAATACAATTTACTTTCTCCCTATAATGGAGCAAAGTTACTCCGCGCTTGTTTTCCATTAAGTAGGCAGTTTATTGCAAATATCTTTGTTTCACTGCTAATTTTATTTGTATTCACTAGCAATACTTAGATAACTAAATCATTGTCTGAAAGCAACACATTTCAGTCTGTTATTTTTAAAATACCAGCCACTGGTAACAGACAGATACTGAGTTATATTGAATTTCCATTCCCTAAGTAATAATTCCATAAATAATTCCTCAAAAGTACAAATAAAGATCAGATAAGAAAAAAAAGTCCTAGCTGTTCAAAAAATCAGAATTTTTTGAATGCATGTATGGGAAGGCTTAACAGAGTGCAGTACAACTCTGATGGGTAACAAGTGGTACCTTAATTCTTTTTGGTCTTTGTTTAACCAGAAAACAGAAGGTGATCTCTAAATGGTTTAGTTGGCATTTTGTAACAGTCGAGTAACAAAGAATATTCCTAAATTTCCTTCATCCACAAGGATTTAATTTCTTGGTTTGATTTCATGTGGTTTCCTGGAAATGTGTGCACTATGACCTTGCAGAGCATCCTCCCACTCCATGCTCTCATTTCTCCTTCAGGGAGCCAGTCCTTTACAGCTGAAGGTTTTTCTGGGCTTGGGTTGATGGCAGTTTCCAAAGAGGCAGAAGAGTGGGATTTGTCAGTTCCTAGAAAACAGCTAAAAAAGGCAAACTAAGAGCCTGTCCTGGATGGTTTCTGAGTCACCTCAGATAGTGGATGATCCAAAACAGAAATGTAGGAAATGGTTTAAGCTCCTGTTGGGAAGTTTTGTGCTGAGCTTTTGAAGCTGGACAATTGTGGCTTTCCATGACTTTAAGTTGTGCATTGTAAAGGAAATGTAGTTCAGTCAATTGAATTTTGACTGTGGCTAAATCCTGCAGACATCTGCACCCATTCACCTGAGCCAGGCTTTGGTGTCAGTGTTCACTGAAAAGTCTTGCACAAATCACTCAGGTTAAATCAGCTGTGATACAGATTTCTCAGGGATGCTTTTAAGTAGGATGTGGATAAATTTTTATGCACACTGGGAGCTGTTTGGGTGTGGGGGTCAGTCTGTGCCCAGTGTTTGCTGAGCAGTGCCTTTGGTAGGGGCTCTCTTCATGTGCTACATTAGTGCTCACATCTGAATATGAGACACTGTGCAGGATGTACATCTCAATGAGCAGAGTCACAAAGGCCAGCCTGTTTTGACAGATTTTGAGCTCTTCACTGCAAGAAACTGCAGGAAAGGATATACTATACAGCAGATTTTCGTGCTCCCTGGCAGGATTTCATAGACCTTGTGAGTCCTTCTCAGCAGGGTATTCTTGTCTATACACTGCAAATAAGGCTCCAGGTCACCACTCTCGTGTATGTGCAGTCTGTGTTTGCTTATACCCAAAAATAGTTTTGTGAAGAAGGGTAGGGGAATAATTTCCTCTTTTTTCTTTTTCTTTTCTTTCCTTTTTTTTTTTTTCTGAACAGCAAAATGGGCTGAATTTGAATATTTCCAGATTGAAAAAGAAAAATGTGCTGGTATTTTAAATAATGGTCACATTGCTGGTTAATATCAGTCATATTAAAGTATTTTACTAAGAGAGAGGAAGAAAGCAGTTGTGTTTATATTTTTAGCATGCAACTTTTCAACTTCCATTCTTGGGTTAGAACATGCCCTTGGGTGCCAAGGCACTTAAATGTGCAGCTCAGGGCACAATGCAAAGATTCATCCTCAATGTCTTTCTGCCTTTTGTGTGGTAGAAATGAAATGCAAGGTTTTGAATGTTCCCTCTCTGTTTGCTTTAATGGAAGTTGCATCAGCAGACATTCCTCAGGACCAGACTTGCAGCTCCTGTTGAGTTGTGCCTGCAGTTTGATGAGGTTGGTTAGCAACAAGAATACAAATGTCATACAAATGTGGTATTTTGGATGGGGTTAACACTTTGAAATAGTTTGGGTTCATATGGCTTCCTTCTTAAAAATCACCATGTCATTGCACTGTTTTATACTTATGAAGATCTTTACTTCTATGATCAGTTCAATTAATCAGTGGTTTTACAAATTTGATCAGGAAATTGGGTCCAAATGTCTAGAAAAGTTTTGCTTTTAATTCTCATGGTTTTTTTAAAGAAAATAAAGGGCAAAAACATCAGGAATAAGCTAGACTTAAGACTTCTTTTTGTTCAATGAAAATCACTTTTGCCTTAATGAAGTGAAATATTCAGAAAGTACAAGTGAAATATTTAGGAATTAATTTGGGAAAATTTGGTTTGTGCCAACAAGCAAGGCCCCTATTTTGTAATCCTTTCTCAAGAATATAAGCTGTGGATGCCACAAGAGGTTTTATCTTTTAAGTAGCTTCCCCTAGGATCTGGAGTTTCATTCAGCTGTTGGAGCTATGCCATGAGCATGATTTTATGATTTTGCTGTATTGGTCAACAAAACAACAGTGAGACGCATTTTCTCTGTGTAGCTTTGTCAAGTCATTTATACCACTTATGACAGCAAAGATAGTAAGGATTATAAATTGTAAAGTGTGTTGGTAAGGATTCCTATACATTTGTAATGTGCTTTCAAAATGAAAGCAGCATGCAAATGATGAGTATTATCAGCATACAATCCATTTCAAAAGGGAAGTAGCACTGTGCTCTGCACAGAGCTCTATTGTTCAGATTGAGGAATAACATTGAGAGTGGATAAGCTGTGTTTTCCTTTTTGTAGACTTTTCTTCTTCAGCTGTTAAATAGACCTGTTTACTCTGTACAGAGCAATACAACTCTGAGCCATCTGCAAAAAAACATGTAAGCCTGAAAAAGAGAAGCAAATACATTCCCTCCCAAAAGAACATCTGCATTATAATGATAAAATCAGTCATATTTTCCAGTGTCATTGGCACCTTTGGCATTTTTGCTATGCTGACAAGCTGTGGGACTGAGATGTGGAGCTGGCCTCAGCTCCTGTTTCCTTTCTCCACACCAGAATTCCCTGTGACATCACACATGGCCAAGGCCAGTTTGCCCAGGTGCCTTTCAGTGCCATAAGGGGCTGAGGCAACACCATGAATTCTCACCCACTCTGCAGGCATTTGCAATGAGCTAGAACCAGAGTTATCATGGGCTAGCTACACTCAGAGACAGCAGAAGCATGGCAGTGACCTTTGCCAAAGTGACTCCTTTACCCTCTGGAGCACACCTGTGCCATGGCCCACAGCATCCTTGGGCCGAGGAGCAAGGCTCTAGCAGGGCTCAGTAACATCCTTCTTTTAGCATTGCAGGGAGGAAAAGTAACACGAGAGCTCTGCAATCAAGAATGTAAGACTGTCCTTGGCTGTCTGCTATTCAATATGAGGCTAGTTTCTTTTGCAAGAGGAGAAGTAATCTTCACTGCTGGGTCCAGTCTAAACTCTGGGGACCAGGTAGGACCAAATGAGATTTCCCCACAGTACAGCTAACCCAGGGTCTCTGTCAGATATTTTTCCCTGTCTGTAAATACTATACACTTAAACTTGTATTAACAGTTCTAATGGTTTGGTAATATTCTACATATAATGCATGTGCATGTGCAAAATTGCATTTCCATGTGGTATTGCTGAGTGTCACTGGCAGTAAATGAGGACAACCATTTTTTACCTCAAAACCTATTGTGCTGGCCAGATTCAGATTGCTTTGCCTAATAATTACATGTGCTTCTTGTAAAATAGTTTATTTTCTTAATGACAACACTCCCTTTCTTTTTAACAGAGAGAGAAAGCTTTCACCTTTTTCTTTTTTACTCATTCCTCTGCAGTTGGAGTTCTATTAATCCATTTCCAACCCATAAAGAACAAAGAAAAAATCCTCTACAGGAAAACTCCACTTTATGTAATGCACTGAAGATGGCACTGTAGTAACAACTTCATACTGTGAATGATAAGATATGCTTGTGTTTGTTACTGGGAAATTGTGATTTTTCTATTTATTAAGCAGAGCTAAGATAAAGCCAAAGGTCAGTTTAATGCAGCACCACCCAACACTGCTACTGCAATTAAGGGTGAAGAAGGGTTTCTGTTACTTGGACTTATCACAAGGAGACTCCAACTCAACCCAAGCCATGTGGAATAGTTTATATTTGATCTTCATTATGAGAGGAGTGTTTTTGTTAAAAAAGAAAAAATCCAAGGAAAACAAAGAAAATCCTTTCTGTAAAGGATATCTCCCCATGTCTGTAACCTTTACAGGCCATGTTAAAGCATATTAACACCACAGCAGGTCTCTAAAGACCCAATGAGCCTTGGGGCCTTCATGGCTTTAGTTGCACTACACAAATCTTCCAAAATTCAGTTTCCCATAGGGATTGGAGTCTTTAATTCATCTGAAACAGGAGCTTCAAGTTAAAAGAAAAACAACCAACCAACCACACACTAAGAATACCAGTCACAGCTAACAGCCACATTTAGGTTAATGATAATTTGTAGTAAGAATTTAAAAAAAAACAAATTTAAACTGACACTTATGTAGGTCTGAAATGATGCTTCTATCTGTTTCATAACCCACACTTTTTAAGCCCTTCACTCATAGCAGGTGGGAGTTTTGGGTTGTTTTGAAGTATGTGAGTAATTGGGCCACTGTGCAGCAATTACCTCTCCCAGCTACTTCCATCATACATGCCTGAGCTATTTTGGAGGGGATTAAAAAGGGAAACTTTATGTCCTTTTTGCTTTGTCTTGCTCAAGAGAAGTCAGTGGAAGAATTTGTGTGAACTGCCACAATGGGGATCTTTTTCAGGTGTTGAGAAAAAATTGCAGGATTTAAAGCCCCAATGATTTCCATGAGAGAGAGCATCTGTCCCAGCTGACCTAATGCTCTTTGTCAGCAAACTAATTTTGGGGAGGAAAATTTTGACTTTTTCCAAACTCCCCTCCCAAGCTGCCAAAGTACTTTTCCAGCTGTCTGTGTGTGTGCAGCTTTTCAAAGATATGGGAGTTAAATAAGTTTAGTGCCTTGATCTTGGAATAAATCTGGTAGGAGCTCTCTAATTACTCCAGCAGGATGCTCTGCTCTTTTCACAGCCCCTTCCAGCTGCCTGAGCAAACTCCCCAGCCTCCCCTCCTTTGCCAGCTCCAAACTTCCCACAGAACCTCTGCAGATTCCCCAGCAGAGGAATGCTGGGTTTGTTCTTGAGTGAATGAAAGCAGGGGTAAATTATTTCTGTTTGTACCACCACAACCTCCAGCTACAGTAAAAACTCAGTGTGGGTAATGGAGACAGACACAGGCAAGCCAAGAAACCCAGAAGCTCATGGTGAGATAGGGGTATATATTTAAGGGATGCAGAAGGAGGAATTGAAACAACCTGAGTTTGAACTTCTGGAGCTGGAATTTTTGCTTAGAGGTGATTTTGGGTCCATGGGATTGCTTAGAGGCCTATGAAGCAGTGAGCAGGCAAGATAGGTGAGAACAGACTGAGCTGTTACAAAAATAATCACTAACTTATATACTCATGTAAACATTTGGAGATGTCCGTGATGCATTGGCCATTAATATTTAATTTATCACCAGTTAAATATTTTATTTCGTATAGTTCTTTACTGGAAAGGTGATGGATTGCATCATCCACAAGGACCTATATATAAAGTTCTGGCAGATTTCTCAGTCTTTTGAAAAATAATTACATTTATAAGCAGTTTGCAGGAGGTAAAATGCATTATGAAGAGATTAGTCATGTGCAAACGTGTTGTCTCATTTTAGTTTGCAGAAAGGCAGGAGTAAACACCTGCAGGCAGTATTTGTATTGCAAAGGGAGAGTTATTTTGAACCTGTAGAGAAGCTGCCACCTGGATCTTCGCTACTCCAATCATCACAGAAAATTGGAGCTGTTTGCTTCTACCTCCCACGGCTGAGGGAGCACAGGGCAGTGTGAGGGGCTGAGGTGACAGCACAGGGCACTGCCCCTGTTCTTGTGCCCCCTGTTCTTGTGCTCCCTTCACCCATGTGTAGGGGGATAGTGTATGAAGGTGGTACAGAATGTAATCTTATCCCCCAAAGAGTTGCAGCTGAACCAATTACTAAAGATTAGGAGCAGGCCTGATCTTAACAGGCCTCACCTGTAGCCAATAAGAACAAGTGGTCCAAAAGAGTGGATTGGTGGGAATCAGGAGTCAGATGACAGCGATTGCAAGGACCAGGAAGAGCCTGTGCTTAGAGGAGCTGCCTACAAGAAACATTGAGGAGGTATGAAAACTCTGAGGATATGGAACCCTTGCACTATAATGATAACAGAACTCTTGATATATAGGACAGCACAGTTGGCCCTGCACACCTGGGAATTCAGGTCTTTGCCTCTGTGCCTCCCTGGGACTTGTGCCACTCTAGTATCTGGAGGGTGAGATGGCCCAAGACACAAGGCAGTAGATCTTAAATGCTCTCAAAAAGCAGTTCTGTGCAATTCCAATCTTTATTTTGTCATGAACGTGGCATGTGAAAGCTCCATGCCACAATCTGTGTCCTGTGCTGTGGTCACACATGGCCACCATCTCCCCTGACTGTCCCATCCCACGCACACAGACCTTGGCAAGCCCTGGAAGCAGTTCCCTCTCTCTGTTGTCAGGCCTCTGACTGTGCTGCAGACAATGAACATCTCCTCCATTTTCCAGTAGTTCTTGTTCTTAATCCAGGAAAGCATTTCCTGAGGTCCTTAATAGCAAGCTTAAGGTTAAGCATTTATTTAAGCACTTTGCTAAACTGTGCCTTGCTGAATGCCTGCCAGATGAAAACAGATGGGCTAATTTACCCTGGTGTTCTTCCATGACTTCAGGAGAGCTGTGAGAGCAGGAATCCTGATGTAAGGTGGAATCCAAAGCAAGCAAAGGGCGGAGTTAGATGCTTCCAGGCCACAAGATATTTCTGAGTTCCCTGGGAATCTGTAGATTTGGAGACTGGCCAGGGGAGAGTACAAGCCTCTCTGAGAGGAGCATCACCCCAGCTATTCATCCCTGGTGCTATCTCATTACCTACAAGGAACAGAACTGAGGAATACTGGCTTTTCCTCATTTGTCATCAAAAATAGCTGTGCAGTGAGCAGGGCTCTTTTCCTAGCGTAGCACCTAGTCAGTGCTAGGGCTTTTGAAACAGAAAGCTCCTCTTCTGATGAGCCAGTGGAGGCACAAATTGTTCATGGATCCTTAAAACCACTCCCCTTTATTAAAGAGCAGCCAGACATGCTGTGGGATTGAAAGATTCCAAAAACTCTTGTTAATATGCTAGAATTTCATATAAAATTATGACCACTGTCTGTCACACATGAGAAAATATGGCAAGTTTAAGGTTTTGCAATATGTCATATGCTTTTAAAAATTATTAAATAATGACTTATAAAATATATTAATGAAACAAATTGCTAACTTAGGAACACAGATTGGTGGAGATGCATTTTTACAGTAAATTGTTTTTGTTCACAAACCTGAGAATGTTGCTAATGCTGGCAGTGACATTTAAATGCTGTCCTGTAAGGTCTCAGGTCTATGACTTAATGTAATATGGTCTTAAGGCAAAAGAGTGGGAGAGCGTGGAATTAAAAGTTTTACATATTTCAAGAGAACACTGGATCAATATTGTCTTAGCAATATTTATTGTTCCAGTGTTATATTTAAGGGTTGTTTCTTTTCCCGTGTGTGGTTTTGCTTCTCCAACTGATGATACTCCTGCTATCCACAGGCAGTCTAGCTTGTTACCAAAATGTGCCTGTTTATAATAGCTTTAATGTCAAATGAAAAAGTAGGAGTAAGAAAGGAAGGGTGGAATTTGGGCTTTAAAATGTCTTTCTCATGAATTATTCATATTATTTATTTCACGAGATCAAATGCTGGTTTTGAAAAATAGTATGACAGGGCGTGCACCAGAGATTTCAGAGGTTGAATATGAGCAGCAAACCTTTTCTAGGAGAGAAAAAACAATAAAACTATCTCCAAACCTCAAACAGAAAGCTTGCCTAAGAAATATCAAAGTTCAGTGTTGTGGGACTGTAAAATGCAGACCCAAATCTATCACTTTATTTTTACAGCAAGGTGTCATCAAGATCTTCTCTGATCCAAGACTAAACAGCAATTTTCAAACTGTGGTGCCAGAACACAAGATCACCTTCATTTTTAGAACAACATAGCTTGGAATGAGCCACTGCATGTATTAACCTCTGTAAAAACAGTGAATTTCAGCTTCTTGAACAGCACTTTATTCTCTTTGGGTAATTAACTCCAGTATGTGAATGGTGAAGTTCCTTCATTTAGCCCAGAGAGCAGAAAAGGGAATCCATGGAGTGCCAGTCTCACCCTCCTTTTTTCTTTGTGCCCACTTAAAGGGCACCAGTGGCATCTTCCTGAATTTCACTGGGTGTGTACTGGGGAATGTTGCAGTAATAAGCAGACAGGACTCAGTTTCTTCAGGCAGGAAAAGCCAATCTTTAATGTCACAGCCCATTTTTGTACAGTTTTCACGACCTCATGTATAACTCTAATTGGTTTGTAGCTTTCTTGCTATACATTTCATTGGTTAGTAAATGGCATTATACATGTCCATCAAATCTTTCTATTCCTGGATAGTTTACATGTCTTTTTCACAGATTCCCATGGGACACATTTCTTGTTTTCCACAGGTGCAAACAGTTCTCTTACCAGAATAGTTTGTTGTGCTAACTATGATTTTTCACATGGGAAGTTACAAGCTAACTGTTAGCTTAGCTAGAAGAGAAGGACCTAAACCATATTTTATAAGGCCTTTCTTTTATAATATCTCTACCTGTATGCAATAAGGGAATGCCCCCTGGCAAAGAAGCTGAGGATGTTCCCAGCCCTTCTTCACTGTGGGGATGGGAAAGGCAGGCTTGGCATGGAAACTCTCTGACAGCCTCTCCTGCATCTGGTGGGGCCAGCAGAGCTCCACTGACCTGAGTAGCCCCAGGATGACCTTTACAGTGGGACCAGGACCTGCAGTGCCACTGGTGTCCATGGAAGTGCAGTGTGCTGGATGAACAATAACAGGTTTATCCACTTGATACCATGGGAAGATGATGTGGGCTTGGAAAATGCTCTATTGTCTCTAATACCTTCTTCTCTCCCCTTTCCTTGCTTACTCTACATATAAGTTAAGACCAGCTGGGGTTGTACCAGCTGCCTAATTTATGCAGATATTCAGATTTGTGTTTAATGTCATCTCCTTGTCAGCCTTGGTAGACTCTGGTTCAGACCCACGGTTTTTGCTGCTGCAGCAACCCTCAGAGGCACAGAAGCTGGAAAAGAAGTAGGATGTAATTCAAGAGCTCTTTACATCTTTGTAACCACGGATACCTAAGTGATGCATATGACCAGTGTTTACAAAGTAAAGTGCCTTGTTTCCAGAAATGGGAAGCACAGACTGTGAATTCTCCCTGGGACATATGTGCAGGAGATAAAAAGTAAAAGTAATGCTCTTCCACCTTTATGAAATAATGTTCAGTAGTAAGTTCTACTTTGTGTTGTTGTGACTATAGTAAAGATGGATGGCTGTGGGGGGGGATAGAATGTAAGAGAATAGTGCAGGAGGCAATCTCACCCCTGAGGAGCTGCAGCTGGGCTAATCCCCAAAGATTAGGAGCAGGCCTGCCCTTAACAGGGCACAGCTGTGCCCAATGAGGATGAGTGCTATGAAAGAGTGGGGTAACTGGGTGGGGAGAGAGTTGGAGTTTGTTGGCTGTGCTGTGAGGAAGGAGGAGTCAGAACTTTTGTAATAAGATGACAACAGCTGCGGGTTTGTGGCTTGAATGGCCATGGTAGACTTTGGCCCAATTTCATCTTTAAAGTCAGGTGTGAAGGGGGCAGCAAATTGCTGAAAGAAGCTTGTTCTTCATAGAGAATATTGTTTGAGATAATGAATTAATTAGTTTTTAAAAAATTGTAATATTGGTACTAAATATCCTGGGGTTTCTTATTGTAAGTATAAATTAGTAAACTTTCCTGCAGAAATGTGATTTTTAAAGCAAAAGTTAATGTGTATATATAATACCTTTTATCTTTTATTTGTATTGTATCTCCTTACTGATGCCATCTCTTAACACAATTCCCTACATAAGGCATTTCATAAAGATATCTTTCACTTAGCACTAATTTGTTAACATTTTTTTCTTCTGAGACACAAGGAGGAGTTCTAGGACTCTACTGGCATCTGTTTCTTTCCATACTGCTTCAGAGTACACATGCTCTGCCTCAGTTTCTACTTCCTAAGTTAAAGTCCTATTCATACATTCATTCATTCACTCATTCATTTTAACCATTCAGTTTCAAGATAGGTTTAGAAATTCTGCTCAGCAAATACCATAAAATATCTCAGCGATAAGTAAAGATGTACAAACAAAAAAGCCCAGGTGTCTCATGAAAAAAGTCACAATAGGCAACTTTCATTTTCCTTATGCTTTCCCAGAGAGAACGTGGGTATCATCATGACCTATTGGCTTTTTTCTAGAACTGGAAAGCCATACTATGGGAGCAGGGAAGAAATAAAAAATGTAGTTTTCAGGAAGAAAGTGTTCTTCAAACTGCACTAAACATTGAAGTGTTTTGCTTTGTAATAAGCTTAAAATAATTTCTAAGTGTTTATTGCTAAACCACTGGGAAGAATCTCATTTTTCAGTGCTGGAAAACAGATAATCTGTTTCAGGTTGATATGTATGTAAAAAACCTGTAGGGAAAATCTTTATGAAATTGAAGATTGCCTGCAATTTTTCCAGAGCTGGAATAAAAAAGAGACAACAAAAAGCAGTCCTTAAAAATTTCAGTACTTCAGTACATTGCTGATTTCTGTAAGTGCATGTGACAGTTTCTTCATTTTACATAGCAAATCCCTCTAGGTAAGGCCAGCAGAAGCAGATGTGGTGGATGCTCTAATACAGGGGACTTGAGGGCTGTTCTTGCTGTTATGGCACATTCATTGTTTCTGTGCTTGTGTTCACAACTTTCTGTTGGTGTTTTCCTCTGTATCTGATTTGATCTGGAAACGCACAGCAGCAGCAGCCAGCAGAGCCAGCAGCTGCAGGGCATTTGCTCAAAGCTGGAGCTGCAGTAGCTGCAAGGGCAGCGTGGCAGTGTCTGCAGGAGATGATCCTTGCCCCTGGTGCAGTCCTGGGCACGCTGTTTTACAATCTGATTAATGTACACAGGAGTAGTCTGTGGTCTGAGAATGAGGAAAAAGATCAGGCGTTGTTGGACAGTTTCTCTTGATTAAAAGCATGGCATTACCTTAGAAAAAGTATTTTAAAGTAAGGCAACAGGAAACAGAAATTCCCCTTTTCCTCCAGAGCCCAGCCACAGACTTGTTTCAAAGCCTGAGGGAGCAAGAAGCTTTCCTATAACAACCTTTTAGAAAGTCCCTGTTTGGTAAAATTTAAACATCCCATGGTCAGTAGCTCTCTTTGATTTGGGATTACATGGGAGTCTAAAGGAATTTGGGAGCTCCCTGCCAGCTGATTGCAGTAGGGGGGGTAAGAATGCACATGTGCACCCATGCCTGCAAACTCATTGCAGAGGTGAGGCCTTTTTGTACAAAATCTCTCTACCACACAAGCATGACAAGTGTAAAGATGAAGAAAGCATTAAGTGCAGAGCTGGTTTCTGTTAATCTGTGCCATGTAGCCAGTCCAGCATCGACTGGATGGCTACTGCTGCTCAGAGGCAAAGCAAACTCCCCAAAATAAACAGAGCTGTGAATCTGGTGGAAAAACCGACCATGAGGAGCGGCCAGCATCTGATCCTTGCTGCGGCACTGGCTTATTTGCTGGCAAAGTAAGTAACCACGCTGCTGATGAACCTTTCCCACACGACTTTTGTTTCTGTCAGTTCTGCTTCTGTGACCAGGAAGCCAGCTTGGCATCTTCATATTTGTTTTTTAGTGATGATTTCAGTTTTGCAGTTACACCCACCAACTTGAAGGCCATGATGTAAGGCACTATTTAGGGGCTTTAGCCTGTACATAGCAGAGGGGGGAAATCTGAAGTACAAGTATGTTCCTCTGCAGCACTTACTTTTAGCAGGTCATTGATTCAGGTTTCAATAAGAAGCAGCCCTTTGACAATTCTGTTTTCTTTCCTTTTTTCAACCAGTGTTACAGGACAGCTGCAATATGCCTAGTTTATAGCATGCCACTATGAATAGTATCATAATGATTGTTCATTTTGATCCTTTTTGTCCTGGGTCTGACTTCTTTTGTAAGCAGCTTACATTTTGGTAATTTAAACCAACACCACCAAAAAATACCTGTCTAGCTTTCAAGCCAACTTGAGTTAAGTTTTATAATCCAGAATTTAAATTAAATGTTATGCAAAGATACTCATTAGTCAAATCTCAAGATTTTATATAAGTAACCCTTACTTATTAAAATACATTTTTTGAATGCTTGAGGCTAACAAACTTGGCTTGTCAGAAAATCATGTGAGCCCTGAAGCCAACATTTGTCTATAGAGCCCCTGCGCTCCAGCGTGTGAGGGACATTCACTGCCCAAACGGGGCTGGATTCCCCCGGAAGCGCCTTGGGGAGCGTGAAGAAGGAAACCTGTGTGGTCAGATGGAGGGGGGAGGAATGGGGTGGAGATGAAGTTTGGCTCACAGCTCCTGCTTGATCCCTGTTGCTGTGGAAACGAGGGCCTTTGCAGTGCCTATCACATCTCTATACATCCTTAAGAGCCATCTCTTCTGTGTGGTGAGGAGGAGCCTGACACGGAGCCCATCAATTGGGGCCTGTGCTGTGAGGGGGAAATGTAGACAATAACTCCAACTATGTGCTGAAAGAGAAGTAATGAATCACCCTTTTATGCAGGGACATATAGTTACATCCAAATGCCATGCTGTGCTTCTTAGGGAGAAGAAAGGGAGAGAATGATAAAAATGGAGCTGAGCTTTTATGTTCATTTGCTCACAACCTTTCCTAAGTCTTCCTTATCCTCCGGAGTGAGCCAATCACTATAATATCCCTCCTCCATTCATCCACTGCCTCGTGAATAAGATCATTTTATATAAGATTATTTCCTCAACTAACAGGGCTCCAGCTCAGGGAAGTAGGTGCTTCCAGTTAGAGCACATTTCCTTCTGCTGTGTGCAGTTTGTTTGTAGGAGCAACTGTCTGATTGTTACCCAGGCAACCAAGGCAGGCGTGAATTTGATTAGATATAGTTTCACAGATGTGGGCAGTGTTTCAAGCATTGTTTGGTGTTTCTGTCAAAAAAAAAAAATCTGTTTGTTAACTTTTAAGAGTTTTTTTTTTTTTTGAAGGACAGAGGGGGAAAAGTCAAGGATCTTATAATAATTATTTTTCGATGGGGTAATCTCAGCTTGTTAGTTGCTATTTGTGTTTGGTAGATGGTTATTCATCCCACATAAAGAAAAAAATGTGGAAAAAATCCAGTATTGACAGCAGGGAGATGTGTAAAAGTACACGAATTTTTATTATCTCCACTGAAGCAGGTTAAATTATTATCATCCCACTAGAAGATAACATCATTAAAATGTGAGGACTCTTTGTCATATAATAATAATAGCAGTACAGGGAGCATATTTTGATGCTTAGCTATGCACGGCCTGTCTTGTGAAGAGGCAGCTTGGTATTTAACTGATGGCAATGCTGTGCTCAGTGTGTTTATTTCTCCACTGGAACTCGCAGATGGAAACAGCTTGAATGTGCAGCTAGAGGACACTGGTCTGACATCCTGCATGAGCTCTCTTGGTGAGCAAAGCTCACTTTCTTTTGATGCAAGAGGCAAAGGGGGAAGTAACTTTGTGGATAAAATAAAAGGAAAATGACTCCCCCTAAAGCTGAGCATTTCAAATTTCAGAGTGCAGTTCAGTCTTACTAAGACATAAGCCTACATGTGATGTTCAGTTTCCAGGTAAAAAATTCAAGGGTAGTTGAGATTTTCTCTTCTGTTTCAAGCTTAACTCTAGAATAAACAGGATTAGTTGTTTAACTGTGACCACTTTTTGGGATTGCAATGACCTGCAGACTGGGAGCTGGAAACAAGCCTTCCCTCACTGCAGACTCAGTAACCTTGAGAGCTTTGCACACTCTGCTGCAAATGCACATCAGAATTACTTCTCTTGAGTAAACGAACTCTTCTTTTATGACCCTGCTCTTGAAAATGGATGATTTGGCTGCCAGTGCACTATCATTCATATCTGGTCTGTGATTTTATAAGACTGCTACCTTCTTCTGGGAACATTTAGTCTGGCTTTTTAAAGAAACACAACTCGTGATGACATTGTCCATCTGTGAGTCATTCACTTCCTAGCAGCTTTTGATTTTTTTTTAGCAAACTCCAACCAAATTTGGAAATATCCACTACTTTCATGGCACAGAGAGATCTGGAAGGTGTTAAGCTCCTAAATATTCTGTTAGAATTGACAGCTAGCTACATGGCAGAGAGCCTTTAGTGAGAGATAAACAGGGAGTACTCCCTTGCTCTCAGCTGAGTTTATAGCAGCCATAGAGCCAACAGCCTTTCAGCCAACTCCTCTCCTGTACAGCACAGGGCAGAGCAATCAGCAGGACAGGATGGCTGCTCTGATGTAGAATGTGGCAGGGAAACTGCCTGGGGACCAGAGGAAGCTGCTGGGGGAGAGGAGAATAATATCAGGAGGGCTGGGAATGTGCAGGGCAGGGCCACTGTGATGGAGCTGTGGGGAAATGGGAATTACCCAGGGAGATGGGGTGGGGGTGGAAGTAGGACAGGAGTAATCTGGAAGCCAGACTTTACACTGTTCATGAGTCAATTTGTTCTACCACATCATTCAGCTGCGATTTGATCCTGATAGTCTGCAGTGCAAATGAAAGAAGCTGTTACAGATCAAAACTTCATTAATAGAATGACTCCTGCTGAGTTGAATGGCTGTGGGATTGGGATGGTGTTTGGCAAAAACAAGTAATAAGGGATCAAAAAAGAGAAGGAGTAATTGAGAGTAATTAAAAATCCATAACCAGAAGGCTAGATTTGTAGTGTAGCTTAACCATCTTGATTGCTGGTCATTTAAAAGTGCAGCCAGTGAGCAAAAGATTCTTGCAGATTGAGATGAGATTTTTGATGAAAGGGTTGGGAGAGAGGCTGAATAATCTAGTTCAAAACTGTAATGCTTCTTTTGTAGGTTGCTGAAAATCACATGGCTACTTACAGCTATTTGCTGTAATAAAATTATCTCTTTTCCTGAACATCATCAATACAGGCTTTGATTTTCTGCAGATGTATTTCTCACTGATGTGAACTGAGAAAGTGAGAATGAATTCTAGCTTCCCAGCTGATTGCCAATAAATGTTAATCCTCTGTGCTTTGTAATAAGATAATATTGTTTCTGCATTGCAAATTCATTCTTTGTGAGACAATTGCTAGAAATGCACACTTTTTGGGTGTGCAAAAAAAGTCTGGTTATTTTTTTTCCATGTATGACTGGGAAATTCACATGTTCCTATTTCCACATTGATCATTTCTTTGGCAAGTTTATATTTGCACAGAAAGAGACATTTTTCAGTGCAAGTTTTTTCTAAATCCTTTTCACACTTTTGTTAAGAGGGGAAATAACCAAAACCTCTACTCCAGACAGTTTGTCAGCATCTCAAGCCCACTCACTTTGCTGCCCTCCATTTGCTCAGTAGTGGGTGCCAGTTCTGGCTGTTGGACACTACTTTACCCTTTTAAAACAGAGCATATTATTTGAAATGAAGAGAGAAGAGGAATTGACATAATTCAATACAATTTCATCACCTAATAAATGGAATGGGAATGGATTTTGCTTTCTCATTTGAATTGCAGGCACTAAATCCTCTGCATACAAAGGCAATTATTCTGGTTTAAATATTCATTTATACCAAGAAATACAACACACCTGCAGCACACACACCCTGTATTGTATAAATGCAAGAACAGACATGGATCAATAATTTGGTTTTTAATTTTCCTCATCCTCTAGATTGCCACTGCACCACCACAGGGGACTATAGCCCCTCTGTCTGTGTGGCTGGGTGCATTTTATGCAGGGTGGCTTCACAGGAGTGGACTCAGATAAAGAATGTTAAGTCACATCTTAGTGATGATTTATGTCCTCTAATAAATGAGCAAAGCAGTCCTGTCAGGGCTGTAGAGCTGGAAAGTGCTAATCACACTGGGCAACAGATCACATTATTGTAAATATAAGATACTTGGACAAAAGCTTTCCAGTCCTTATAAATTTTTAAGCCACATTCAGGGAAGTTGTATTTCTCTTGTGCGTTTAAATTCTCCTCAGGGAAGAAATTATAACTCGTACTTTTTAACAGTTTATATGGCACCTTTTTAATAGGGATAATTTCAATAATTCCTTGACACAAAATCATTTGCAGATGTGGAAATATTAAAAGTGCTAGAAAATAAAACAGCTGGTGGTTGGAAGCTGCGCCTGGACTGGTTCAGATGCTGAGGCTGTGTTATTTCATGGGAATGAGAGCTCACTAATATCTTGCATTTAAGTAGTCACAGAAATTATCCAGTATTTAGCCCTCAGCCTAAACTTTTACACCCTCAGCTCTCCCCAAGTGTCCTGAGCAGAGGCAATGCCACAGCTGCAGTCTGACAACTCCACACAGGTTCAGCAGCTCTATCAAAGTTGCTTGAATGGGAAACTCTTCTTCAGGAAAATGCTGCACTATAACTTGAACATGGTTTACTGTTGTCACCAGTAAATCTACTTTTCCTTGCACGGTGTAACAGCTCTGTGAGAAGGCAAAAGCTAAAGAAACAGTGTAAGGGTAACAGGATACTGATTGTAGCTATCAAGATTTGTTCTGCTTCTGACTTAAAAAAAATAAGGCAACAACCAAAATCAAACAGTAAGGCATTTAAAGTGGAAGGGAGTAAATTCTATACCAAACCACAGGAGAATTCAAGGTTTTATGTAAATATGTTGCATTCTGAAGGGAAAAAGAAAAACAAAACAACAGAAACCACAAAATTAACCGCTGCTTTGAACATGGTTGAATAGTTTTTCACTAGCTAAAAATATCCACAAAGAACTGATACAGATCCAGAATGTTTATCTGGATGTACCCCCATTATTTCCACTGTTGTGTTCACATTCCTGCATTAAGATGAGGCTGTGTTGCCTCAGAGCACAGAGAAATTGCTCAGGCTTTCTGGAAGGAACAGGGAAGACAGGCAGGAGGATGTACTTGTACTATTCATGTACTTTGTACTTCTTTTTTTTTTTTTCCTGCTTGTTTGCCAATAGAGCTTTCTTACAGGCAAAACCAGTTTTTCATCTGGCATCAAATTTTTAAAAGAACTTGTGTCTCACCAGGGATCCAGAGAGCTCAGTATCAGTTTGTCCACTTTTCAAAGAGCTCTGTGGATCTGCACTGAGAATCCAATCCTCCAAGTGCTTGAAGTGCTTACAGAAATCAAGCAGCTACCTTTAAAGATAGTGGCAGCACACCTTTGAAAATAGGGCTGTATTATCTAATTATTGTGGGTATTATTAATCTACTGTGTGTAATAGCAACCTCAAGATGTGTGTGACCATGTTCATAGGGGTCTGAGGATGAGGGAAGAGATGAGGATCTGACTCCATGGTTCAGAAGGCTTGATTTATTATTTTATGATATATATTACATTAAAACTATACTAAAAGAATAGAAGAAACGATTTCATCAGAAGACTGGCTAAAAATAGAAAAAGAAGGAATGAATAACAAAAGCTTGTGTCTCAGACAGAGTCTGAGCCAGCTGACTGTGATTGGCCATTAATTAGAAACAACCACATGAGCCCAATCCCAGATGCACCTGTTGCATTCCACAGCAGCAGATAACCATTGGTTACATTTTGTTCCTGAGGCCTCTCAGCTTCTCAGGAGGAAAAATCCTAAGGAAAGGATTTTTCAGAAAATCTCATGGCTGCACATGTGGATATGAGTTTTCTCTTAAATGGGAAGGTCTGCATAGCGAGCCCTTGTAGATGTGCAGCGCCCCTGTAATGTCCCTGTGCAGCCCAGCCCAGGAGCTCCATCCCTGGGAGCTGAGAGACATTTCTGCCCCTGAGCTGTTGCAGGGCTTTGGGATCTGAGCAAACAGCAGGGAAAGTCTCCTTCTCTCTCAGTCCCTGATTAAACCACAGCCATGAGGTGGGACTGGCTTTGCTGATACCAGACTCCAGTGCTGGTCTGGGATTTCTGGGACTGAATTACCTGTGTCTGCCAGACCCCCTGCTCTGGGGTTTGCCTCTATGGGAAACACTAATTTACTACAGTAAAAATAAACCCAAACTGACAAAAACCAGTGCTAAAAACCAGTGCCCAAAAATAAACCCAGTGCTGACAGCTCCCCTAATAGATGACATGGCATTTGGACACCATAATATCTAGACTGATAACAATGCTGTACCATGTAGAAGAGCAGAAAATGCTGCCTCAGGTTATAGAAAAGAAAATTTCTGACTCATTGAAAGAAAAATAAAAAAAAGGATATTTAAGCTGCTCTTGGTGGAGTAGAGAAAGTCTCTCAGAAAGTCACTGTGAGTAGTCATTCAGCTGTATTGTGCTTGGGGCTTTTTCGTAAAGGTAAAACTATTTCAAGCATGAAAGTTTAAAGTTTTAAAGCTTGTAATGTATTTTTCCTCATTTATGCTGTTGTTCTGTTGTTGTTCTATTTCTCTAGAGTCCCATAATGATATTCTCAGACTTCTAAAGTCCATACCTCTTTGGTGTATTCTCATGGCTGCAGCTCTTCACTGACTCCTTCTTCTGCATGCTGTTCTCTCTCAGTTCAGGGCTGATTGGGGGAAAAAAACCTAATGACAAAAGAACACCAAACCAAATCTGATTAGATGGAACTTCAAGCTGTTTATTTCAATTATAAAAAAAGGAACTGCTCTGCAGTGCCCACAGGAAGAAATTTTTTTATAGCTTTGAATTAAGAAATCTTAAGTACTTTAATTTGTGATAGCAAAACTACTTGAGTGACTTTCTTTGCTTCTGCTCCAAACACAGATCTGTATCACACATTCCATTTTCAATTTATTCAGCACTGTAAGTATTTTGATGCATGGATTAAATTGCTCTGATGTTTGTATGTGTCTAACCATTTCCTCTTATAATAAATTCACTAGATATTCACTTGCAGGGATATTAATATGGTTTTTGCTGAGAGAAGAAGTAACTCTGGGAATCAGCCATGACTATGTGTCAGAAAGTGAAATATAAAGCAATGAATTCTATGATTTAGATATAAATGTATTTGGTGGTATGAGAGAAACAGGATTGCATTGTGTTAGTGGAAAGTCAGGGGATTCCTCTTATATTGCCATTCACATTGCTGCTGTGAATGGCAATTTAAGAGAAAAATGCACATCTGCACACATTTCTGAGATTGTTGGTGTCACTGGAGTCACGTTCTCTTTCAGTAGCTATAAATCTTGACTAATTTGTGTGATTATTTTTTTTTCCAGCTGCCTCCCAGTTTTATTATTGCTTTCTCAAACGCCTGCTTTTATTCCTTTGCTTCTCCATTTTGTAAAGCTCTTCAAAACTTTCAAAAAACATTTTAAAAAATCCTGGATGGAATAGGTAAATTACCTGGAGGGGAAAGTGATAAGTTTATAAAGGATGGATGATAGAAGTTGGTTTCATTTATGGTGCAGGGAAAGACAAGGTGGAAGAAGGGATAAAAGTCCATTTGGTTAGCATTTGCTTTGATGAGATCCATCTAATGATCATTGGATGCTAAAAAGTTCAGCTAAACAGGGATCCTGTAGGCAATGATTGTACACAGCAGAAGTTTAAGGGAAGGCAGGTTTAATGCCTTCAGGCTGCAACTTGTCTCTATTTTAGTAGTGTTATCTCCAAATGTTGTTGTCTGTTCCTGTTTGTAGCTGTTTTGCACTTTCTTTTCCACAGAGGAAAGCACATTGCATATTTATTGCTATACTGTCCCACCTCTCAAACAGAGAAATCAAGCAAGCCTTTTGTTATGGCTGCAGGCTACCATTTGCAAACTGCTGGTTATCACAGTCTATTGTAACCTCAAGATACCTAGAGGAGTTTCAATGGAATTGTGGTTTAAGCCTTTAAATGTAGGTGTTGCTGAGAAACTTCTTCATGACTCTACTGGAAGGATACAGGTGTGAATACACAGGTCAGTATTTTATCTAGCACAACTTGGACCAGAGCACATAAACAGCAATGGAGATTAGAGAGCAACTTTGGTTCTTCCTAAAGCTGTTCAGTAAAGGTCATCTATTTCCCAAAGAGCTTGCAGTCAGAAAAGGAAGGGGTATTATCTGCATTTGCTAAGGCCCTATGATCTAGGCCGCAAGAAAAGACCCATATTGATCTCATTAACTGAAATATATTTATGAAAAAATCAGTTTCTTTGGAAATACCTTTTGATGTAGTCACATGCTATTCTTATCCTGTCTTCCTTTAGCCTGCTTTTGATGAATATTTCTGTTAAAACAGACTTTAAGCTGGAAAACTTGATATGTGGCTACAGGAAAGGAACTAGGTGGATCTTTATGATGTTCCTGGCCCAGGGTATCAGCAGACAAGAACTGCTACCCATCTATCAGAACTGATAATCATCCCCCCTCCTGCTCATTAACCTGTTAATTTTTGTAATGAGCAGTGTATGTTGGTGTGGTGAGGAGACAAGGTTTATTGTATGGAGATTGATGCAAAGATGTGATAGAGCCTATAAAAACGACATGTTTCTGACTGCTAAAGAAAGGAGGGGCTGAGGTCTGCAAGCTTTTGATTGTCTCTACAGAAATCTGCTTGCAAATGGCACTGGGTGTTTAATTTAAGAAGACAAGTGCACTTGCAGTCAGCTTGCCTGGAAAATACTTGTCAGGGCCTGAAAGATGCTTCCAAAAGTAGAAGAAAAAACTCTCTGGAATCTCAAAAAAATGGTGATGTACTGCAGCAAACCTGGAATGAAGGGTTTATTTAAAAAAAGAACAGCTGGTTGAGCAGTCAAAATATGACATAATGAGATATCTATCAAAAAATTCCTGGCTTCTTTTAAGGACTTCCCAGTTCTTCTGTATTAGTTACCAACTGCAGTTTCCATTCAATTCTTAGAGTAAAATTTATGAGCTGTGAGAGCAGAATAGAAAAATGATATTTCTGTTCATTGTGTGGTACAGCTGATACAGAGCCTTAGGTAGGCAAAGCTTCTGATTCCCTCATGCAATTAAAGAAAGTTGTTTCCCAGAGTTTCGTTCCAAAATGGATTGGCTTGGAAGGGACCTTAAAGGTCACCTTGTTCCACCCCCTCTGCCACAGGCAGGGACACCTTCACTGGACCAGGGTGCTCCACGCCCCATCCAGGCTGGCCTTGGACACTTCCAAGGGTATCCACGGCTTCTCTGGGCAGGCTGTGCCACAGCCTCACCATCCTCACAGTAAAGAGCTCCTAATCTAATCTAGTCAAATCAAATGCAGGGAAATGAATCTCTGCAGAGCTCTCATGGAAGTCAGAATCAGATCCACTTTGATTCATTTTCCATTTCCCTCACAGCCTCAGGGCAGCTGCAGTACAGTTGGGTTAGATTAGGTCTGCCCAGGGTGGGAAATGCTTTTGCTGTGCCCGAGCTGCCTGCTGAAAGCTCCAGTCTGGGACTTGCCATGGATGCTGCCACAAGATGAATTATTCCAAAGGCTGAGCATCCTGAAGGAGTCATCACCTTCTCTGTCACTTGTTCTGGCTTTGTTAGTAAACACTTCTCACCTGTGACAGTCGCTGATAAATCTCAGACAGGAGTTTCTGATCTATTGTAAACAGCTTTCCCTTGCTCCCCTGAGGGAGGTGTTTTTCAGAATTTGGCATGTCTTATTGCTCACATGGCAGCATTAGCAGTATAGTGCTTTTCCAGTGTCCTTAGTGCACTTGTCAGGAATGTTAACAAGATGATGGTGGGGTGGTTCCCTCCCTTTCTTGCTCTTCTATCTGGTATCAAGGATACCAAGGGTACCAAAGCCTTCACATTCAGAATATTTCATTTGTAATATCCACAACTTCAGCATTGCCAACAGGCAAACTTCCATCCTAAGAGACTACTTTAAAATACCCCCTGTGCTCAGTGCAATTTCATTTCCTTTCTGTCTGAAATCAGTTTCTGCAGTAAGTTGATTTATGGTGACCTTGTGGTAGGATATTGAGGACAGGTGCTACCACAAGCTCCTTTTATGTGGTTCCCAAACCTCCCACATCCCAGAGAGTCCCATTCTGTTCTCTGAGACATTCTGGTCTCAGTGAAAGCAACAAGAATAGGCACAAATTTAAAGTTGGGCCTGAGCTTCAGTGCCTTGTGGGACTGACAAAAATTATGACATAAACAGAGAATGAAAACTAAATTATATGTTTAAACAAACTAGCAAAAAATTTCCTAGGTTCCAAAGTTCTCCCATCACATTTTTTCTCAAAAGACATGCAAATCCACAGTGGTGTTTATATTTAAAAAGGTTTATTGCCACTTATGGATGTACAAATGCAATGCAGTAATTTTAAGACCCCAGGAAGTGGGGAAGATGAAAAGGAAATATGAATAGCTATAGCTCTAATCAATGTGTAAGAGGGTTTTTTTTAAACTGGAGACAAGGTTTTAAAAATGCAAGATACATATTAATGAGTACTGTGCTCATGAAAGGTGCTAGATTAACCTTCCCAAAGAGGAGAATATTCAATTTATTCATTAGAGAAGTGCTTTGTTAGCAGCAGTGTTGGTACTGCTGTGTCAGAAGCTCTCTGTCCCAGTTGGGTCCCTACTGTGGCAAAACCCGGAGTCAAGGAGAGACCCCTGAAATCCACGGGCCTGGTTCTTTATTCAGCAGGTGTCTAATGGGGTTTGCTACACCTGCAGCTTGTAGAAACATTGGTTTGGAATGAAGGACTGCTAGAGCTGTGTTCTAGACCTAGACCTAACCCTAGACCTGTCCTTTAGGTAAGGCTTAGGAAGGTGCCTCCATAAAATGGAGAGATGGGAGATGGTCAGAGGTTACAATCATGCAGCCAGCACCTCCTGTCAGGTGAAACAGTTTTTGGATGACCACATCTTCTAAACCAGCTTGGGCCAGCTTCAAAATAAAACCTGGGAGGCAAGAAAACCTGATTCTGAAAATCTTCCCTTCAGCATTGCTGGTGGAGTCCATCCGCTGGGCAGGAGCGTTTGGTGTTTGCAACCACAACAGGATTGCCAGAGGTTTGCAGGGTTAGATAAAAGTCCTGGGTTTTGTCTGTTTCTGTGAGAAGATCTTACCCAGGGCCGTGGAGATAAAATAGATGTTGGTACAACACAACGTTCTCTGCAAAAGTGGTGTTGCTCATTAGCTGGTGGGAGCTGGTGTATTTACAGATTTCAGTGAGCCTGTGCTGATTGACTGCAGCTCCCGTTGGGGCTCGCAGGACTCTTGGCCAGTGGAGAAACTGGCATTGCAAATTGAATATAAAGTTTAAAGTGATATTAGAAATTAGCTCTTAGAACTGTAATCTATGGATTGGGTGAAATTTAAATTATATTTTCTTCCTTTTCTTACTCTACTTTTGTAATATCAATTATCTCCCAAAAGCAATAATTCCAAGGCAAGCTTAATCTTCATTAAGAAAGGTTTTTCCACAAAATATTTTCTTTTTTATATCATCTGATACATTTTATATTTCTATCAATAGTCATGAAAGTGAGGAATCATAACATTACAACTTTAAATTTAATACCAGTAAAATTAGAGCTCTACAGCAATGAAATGTAAAAAAAAAATTGAACAAGCTTCAGTAATACCCTTAAGGTGAAAAAAACGCCAATAGTAAATCATTAAACATGAAGCAAAATATGGAAATGCATCAGAAAAACAGAATTCACAACTCTAAATAAAATATATAGGCTACTGTAGAAATGTTTTTTAAAAATATTTCTGATAAATAAAAGAACAGTCTAAGCACAATTAATTATAATTCATAGTTCCATTACATTTTTGTTGTTGGGGAATTGCATAATATTCAAAGGTAGCAGAAAAATGTATAAATGTTCTTGAATAATGTATTTTAAGTATAACCCTTTAATGTGAAGTAAAAGAAAATTCAACATAGTTACTTCTAGATATATGTGCTTCATATTTATAAGAAGGAAACCAAAAAACTACTGACAGACAAAATCAGGCAACTCCAAACAGGTTATGCATAAATATGAGAACACATTTGGATCCCTTTGGATAACACATTTATGTGATTGAAGGCAGGCATTCTCCTTTGGAGGCAGCTGTAGGAGCATTGGAAGTCACCTCCAGCTGCAGCTTCCTTGGCCAGCAATTCTGGTTCCACACTAGAAATACCCACAGGACTGTGTCTGCCGTGCTCATTGCTTTCTCCTCTAGGCCACCTAAATTAGACCAAAGTCACCCCCAGGGCAGGCAGAGATAACAGGACTCTCTTAATAAACAGAGGGTTTTTCTGGTTGGGTTTGTTGGGTTTTGTCCAGCACTGAGGTAATAAAAAATACCTGGCAGGTAATTACTTTGGTCATTCTAACTATGTATGCAAAGGAATGTTTGATGATGCCTAAAGAATAGGAAAGTGAGTCCAGGGATTTATTTTCTGCAAATCCAAATTTTGATCATTGTTCCATGCTAAACTCAACAACTAGATGGATTAAAGTTTCAGTACTCAAAAGTCTGTTTCAAATTTTATTTTATATATATGTTTTTATCAACTAGTTAGACATAATGTATATATAATATACATATTTACAAATATATATTATATACAATAAATATCAAATAAATATCAAATATAATAAATAAATCAATCATATACAATAAACAAACATACAATCAAATACAATAAATAAATCATATACAATAAATAAATTAACTGTATTTTGGAATCAAGGCTATTGGGTGATTCTGGTCCTCTGTTAAAGTTAAGGAAACAGGTGAGCTTTGGCATCATTGCTAAGCAGGTGTCTGTATGTAGCAAATCCCCCAAAAAAGGTTTTTATGGGGCACCATGATGTCACAGATGTTCATTGCTTCTCTCCATTATGTAACCTTTAGAGTCTAATTTATTTTTTTAAATGAACTCATAAGTCTTTTTTCTATTACATATTTCTAAATAAATCAGAACAACAACTTAAATTGGACTTTTCAGAAAATCCTATCAGGTGATTTAATTGACAATGATAAAAACGGATAAAAGAAACAAAACAGCCTTAGAAGGTATTTGCTGTTAAAATTCCCTGCACTCTGTCTCTTGATTTTACCAAAACCTGGCATACTTCACATTTATTTGCTCAGTTTTTTATTGTTCCTGTCACATCATTAAGACCACTCCTGCTTTGTTTTCAACTTGTCAGTAAACCCCCAAAACAGTGAAATAGAAGAAGGGGCATAATGAATTTTCTTTGCACTGAAGGTGTGAGAGGACTGAGATGTGTTTCCTGGTAAGGTCAAATTTAGCAAAATAATAAATGTCTGCATTTACAAACAAAACAAAAGGGAAAGCCAACCCTTCTTCCATCCAGGTTTTCTGTCTCTGGCTGTGGTCACTGTGGTTGGTCACTGGCAGTGAGGCTGTGATTTCTGCCAGGGTGACTGAAGATGGGCAGGATTTATCCCCCACCCTCAGGGGAGCTGTGTGAGGCTCAGCAGTGGGGGCTGGAATTCTCCATGTGCCTTTGGTCTGTGCCTTTCTCCCAGGGCTGGAACTGCAGTCTCCTGCCTGGACAAGAGGGCGCAGAATTTTTCTTTGCCAGGGCTTTAATACCCTGCAGCAGCAAAGCAGAAGCAAGGCAAAGGGAAATTCTAAGGCTGGTTTTGTCTCCTCCTGGGGTAATTCTGATACAGTGCAGGGTGTTTCTTTGTTGTCGTGGTTTTTTTCCTGTTGGTTTGGAGGGTATTTTATTACTGTTTCTGTGAGTAGAGATTGTATTTCAGCCAGGAAAAGGAGGACTAGGGCTCCTCTGACCTTCCTGTTGTCCCATGGTGGTTTCGTGGTTGGGTGTTTCATGTTGCAGATGCTGGCAAAGTGCCTACACAGAAACCCAGAAACCCTGCAAAGACCGACCCTCATGGAGGGAGAAAGAGCACTGCTTCAAGCAATGTCAAGGTAAAGCACAAAATCATCCTTCCAGCAGCAGGATGAGATAACACTAACCCTGCCTTCTGTCACCACAAATCACAGCACAGCAGAGAGAACTGCCACAGGCAGGTGGCCCCTACCCCAGTTTAAGTTATTACAAATGCTCAAACCTGGCTGTTTCTACAGCTGTAGCCACCAGACCCAGCTGTCCTTGCCTGTGATTCACCTGGGCCAGCTCAGGGCACCTGCTCTGCTCTAAAAACTCATGCAGTCCCCACCATCCAAGCACCACTTTACTTCATATATAAGGGAGAAAAAAATAAAATAAAAGTCAAAACCTGAAGCATCCCTGTCCCATTTCTGAGTGGGAATGCTGAGAGGTGTGACAGAGTCAAAAATAACAGAGGGGGTGATTAATTAATTACCTTATCCTAACTTATCCTTCTTAGGGCCTACTCTTAAGGACAATGACATCCAGGATCTCATAAAGCACAGCAATGCTGCTGTCTCACTCTCCAGGAGTGCTGCTGACAAAATTCCTATGGCACACTGATCATTCTTGCTATGGAATTAGGAAAACAGTTCATTAGAGATCTATGAATAAGTTGATTTCATCAGGGCACTCTGCCAGCTGAAGTGGCTCATGCATTTGACAATCCAGCACCTGCTGGTGGAACATGTTGTTTGGTTGGGAGAACACACAGCTCCTCCTGTCTTCCTCACAAATGGAATGTCTTCAGAATCATCTGGCAATCTGGGACGTTTTTATCTTTGTGCTTCTGTTAGTGCTGCTTGCCATTATCCATCCATCATCAAGAGATACATTTAAATTTCTTGATGAATTCTGACCTCATGGTGAGCTCTGTGTCACCATCAGTGTCTGAAAGGCCTTATCTGAAGTTATCTCTTTAGGATTATGCAATAATTGGAAAGTTATGGTCCTGCCAACTGAAAGAACAGAGGGAGATGTTGCTGGCAAAAAACCCTCAGCAGATCTGGTGATGATTTTGATGATGATGCTTATATAAACACCTCCAACTTGGTTCAATATTTTCCCATTTCTGGAGAAAATTTTCCCGAGCACAGCACAATATAACCTGCCCTAGTATTTTGTACTTAAACTTTGATATTTTGTAAACATCCTTGAACACTATATTTTCTGAAGACTTTAACTTATTCATCTGGTTTTTGCAGCTCAAACCAGCAGTCTGTTTTCTGCAGATCCTTGATAAAAATGGACTCATTCTGGTTCTGAGCATTTCTTGAGTGCACTGCAACCCCACTCAACTAAATACACACAACAGAAGTAGCATCTAAGGTTTGTCAGCAGTGTGGCTGTCATGGTTTAACCCCAGTGAGCAACTAAAACACAGCTGCTCTCTCGTACACCCACCTCCATCATCCCCACCCTGCTGGATGGGGAGGAGAGCTGGAAAACAAAATAAAACTTGTGGGTAGAAATAAGAACAGTTTAATAACTGGAATATGATTATGATGATGATAATAATAGATATAAGAGCCTACAATCAGACTGTAGTTTGGAATGTGCCTTCTCCAAAACCCCAAAACATCTAAGAGTGCTTTCTTTCTTACTAGCTAGTGGAGAAATTGCTGTTAGATCATAACTTCCTAGCTAACGCCATATTCCCTCTGAAATACTCCAGTAGCTCTTTAGCTAAATAATATTTGGTCCCAAGTTGGGACCCTTATTGCCATTGCTGTGAGAACATTAATTCCATTCCAGCAGAAATGGCTGCACTGTGAGCATTTGAATAGAAAGCAGAAGAATTTTAGTGAAATCTCTCACTTCTACCTAGCATGACCAGACAGGTCTTTGAGGATGACAGTGAGTGTTAAACTGATCACACTGGGTGCTGGTGCAAAAACATGTTTATGTGGTTATGATACCTTTTTGTTTAGGTCAATGCATTTTATATTTATGAGAAAAAAGCTGGAAATTGTCTATTTAGAAAGTCTACTGTAAAGCATAAGCTTGACCATAGTCTGGTTTTTTTATGGTCTCTCAAATTTGTACATACAGAACAGATAGAATAGAGCAAACAGGAAATGCCCCATCTAATCAGAAACACCAAATAAAAAAGTCATAAAAAATGGAAATAGACTAACATTCATCCAGTGTATTTGTAGTTTTAACAGAGAAAAAAATACTCTCCTTAGAAGCTAGTATATCTTTACAATATATTGCTGAAATTTTACTTATTCTCTCCTGAAGCTGAAATGAAGAAATAGATTTCTGTATTCAGTAATATGGAGGTGATTGTTAATGATACATCTGAGGTCTGCACCATGCTAAGAAACAGTACTGCTATATTACATGCATTAGTGGCTTTTTACATATAATGCAATCTGTTATTAAATTGTGTACTTAAGCAGAAAATAAACCAGGTTGGACAAAAGTGTTGAGAGGAAGAGAAACTGAAAAAACATGTGTGTTTGGTCACTCTGCATTAACAGGAGCAGTTTAGGCATTGTTGTCAGAAAGCAAGGGAAACACAGCTTTTCATTATTGCCTTTGACTAGAACAGAACGCATTGCATCAAAAAAGATCAAGGAAAAAGTTCTCAAAATCTGCCTCTGGGCACTGCAAGCAGCATTCCCATTCATTTCAGAAGGAATTGGGTGTCTCTTTCCTTCAGTTCAAATAGTTGTTGCAGAAAATTCAATGTGAATTTTCATTACTCACCAAGTTAGAAAATATTATCAATTGAAGAATTCAAATTCAATTTATAATGTATTTACATCTACTTTTTCCTTGGCTCCAGTACTGGAGTAATTTCATAGGCACAGTTCTTTGTCTGCACAAAATTACCACTTTTTTCTTCTGCAGCAGCAAATAGCATGTGCCACTGCTTAATTCAAAATAGGTAATTAAGGATCTTGCTAATGATGCTTAACACATTTATTGTGCTGACAAGACAACAGATTTCTCCCAGGGAGATAGTGTGCAGTGTCTTGGTTGTTTGCCTGTTTGGGATCACCCAGAGATGTGCAGCAGACCCTTGGAATTATGTGGTGCATCTGTCAGCCAGAGCTCATCAGCACTGCCTCTGCCTGTGCTGGGACTCAACACCTCATCAGATGCCATGAGAGATCTGCACAGCTGAAACTATAATTTCATTTTCCTTGCCTTTCTGGAGGAACTAGAACCTGTTCTGTCACTGTATATTCAGAATATCCATGCTTGAAGGTATGAAGACAACGTTCAGGAGCAATTGGGTGTCATTATTTTGGGATGTAGAACCCCATAAACTCCCACCTAGTGAGAAAAGTCCAACAATCATTCACCCAGCCTGTTGTTTTTGGGGTAGGTTGAGGAAAGTTCATGACAGATTTTTTTCTGTATTTACTTGTAAAGCTATGTCCTAGATCTGAGAATAAAATCCCAACAGGAGGCCTGGTTCAAAGCAGGTAGGAGAATTTCCATCAACTTCAGCAGAGTGCAGGGGGGGCCAAGTATTGCTCAAGTGTTTGTTTAATGTTTCATTCCTGATCAAAGGTAGTGGCCAAATTTAGAGAGATTATCATCCTGCATCACCAACAGCTTTAATGGAGTTAAACAGGTTTACATCAGCTAAAAGTGTGGTTCTGAGCTTTCATCTGACTGGAATGTACTGAGCAACCAATGCTGCTAATGAGTAAAACTTCAAACCAAGAGTTACATGCTGTAAGTTTTGAAATTTTATCCAAACAAGTGCTGCTCTCTAAATGTGTTGTATATTCTACAAAAGCAGAGGCTGTTCACCTTAATTATTTATGTTTGACTGATTTATGGATTTTAGTTTGTGGTTCACTTTTGGGTTTTTTCCGTGTTCGTTGTTTTCCCTGATCTCAATTTAACAATCTCTTTAATATTGATCTGGATATGGCAAGCAATGCAATTTTTTAATGTTCTGCATCATGTGGCATACTGCACTTATTGGGATTTACTGTCACGAATAATTTATAGCTGTGTTCTTTAATATGTTATTGATTGTTGCCTCTTTTAATAAGGAATGGAGGTCTCAGTTTTGCTGGATTGACAGGTATGGGTGGGTGTGTCCTGTTCAACTGCTCGCAGCACAAGAAAAACAGTGGTAGCTAAGAACTAACATAGTCAAGAAAAATTGTCTTGACCTGAGAACAAATCAGAAAAATAAATCGTGCTCCCTTTCACACAGAAATAACAATAATGATTCTTTCTAGTTGTGTCCTGAATTCAGGACACTACTGCAAAAAGTTTACAACCACAGGAAAAATAAAAGCATGTGATAGAATATTTAATCTTTTGCACTGTAGCAATCTCAAAACTGATTTCCTGATGATAATTATTTGTAGATGAAATAGCTTATTAATAGGAACTTATTTCAAAATCAGGTGATGGCATAGATTGCTTAGCAGAAGGATGTACGTTGTTCAAATTACTGAAGGAATTTGTTACTTGCATTTTTGACTCCTCTGCAAATGATAAAAAAAATATCCAGACAAGGTCACTGCAAGCACTTTCCATCTGTCAGCCGGGGAAAAAAAATGGCATCAGTAGGGAATAAAATCTTAGAAACAATTGGTACTTTCTGAGGGCCTATGACCTATCTGAACTAATTAAGCACTCTTTGAAGTACCAGCATTTCAGCCTTCATAATACATCATGCATAGTCATTGCCTTTTTTCTGGAGCAGCAAACTGCAGTGCAGCAGATGGGATTTCCAAGAGTACTGCCCTGTCCTCACTTGTGCTGGAGTCAATGAGAGTTTTCACATCGATATTTATGGGTAAGAATCATGATAACACCAACTCATTGACCTCAGCAGCAGCAGAGAGAAATCAATGATGATGGCCTCTCAAACAGCTTTTCCTCAGTGACTTCAGCCAGCTTGGCATAAAAGACATAATCAGAGGCAGGCAGGTCACCTGGGTCACCCTTCCACCCACCACACTGCACTGCCTTTGTGGGCAAGTTTTCAGGTGCTCATTCCCCTGCTGAGAACTGAGTGTGCAGGGCTTATGAGAACTCTGTGAGTGCAATCTCTGTTTTTCTTCCCACAGAGCAGGGAAAGATAAAGAGTGGTAGTATGAATTTTGTATCTCAAAATCATGAATATTTTTGTAGCTCTGTGTGACTAGAAGGACATTTTCTTTGCACTGCCACATGTAGAACGAAAATATCAAAACTTTTTAAGTACATTTGGGATCACAGAATCCAAGTTAAATATTACAACTCATTATGTGGTCACAAGCCATTAGTTGCAGATCCAAATTGGCAAGAAAGTAGTAGTTCAGGACTCATATGCATGTGGGAAAAAATGTACTCAGAAAACTCTAAAAATTAATCAGAAAAAAATGTGTTTCATTGCAATTCCCTTTTTTTCATTTTAACACCCTATTGCTTATGATGATGGCTCATTAGCTTCTGTCAAATATTTCATCATTTAATCCTCAGCCTTACTTGAGAATGGCTACATTACATTTCTATTCTGGCTCTAAGGAGGTTTATATTTGTTAGTCTTGATTTCAAATTTATTTAATGCTAATCCACTTCACCAATTCATAGTACTTCAACTACATGTTTATTCATTTGTCATTCTTCTCCAAGACTAAATCTGTGCTTCAGTAAAAAATTGTGCAAAATAGTTCTTCACAGTGGTAATTATTCTAAGTCACTGCTCAAAATTACTTTCATGTTACATTGAGAAATCCACAACAAGATATGGTCTGAACAATTAATGACTTCCTACACAAGTGCAGTCCATTCTCACCCTCTGTTCCAACAGCCTGTTAAAATAATACTGTTGGCAGCTAACAAAAATTCTGAGTGCTCATTAAAAGAAAATGACATTTTTTTTTCCCTTGGACAGTATATGATGGTAAATCTCTGAGAATTACAAATGTCAAAGACTTAACTGCAGCTGTGTGCTACCTACTAAAACAAATGGGAAATATTTTTTCTTGATTTGACTCTTCTTTTGTATTGGAAAAGCTCAGAGATTATATCATATTGCTGCTTTTGCTGAAGAGTTAAAATGACTGTCTGTTGTCTGTAGGAAACAGAATCCTGTGGAACACATGGAGCCCCTCAGCCAGGATGTGTAAGTTGTCTTTGTACAAACCTGTGCTGCATGGTTTGCCTACTGATGATTTTAAAGTAGGGTGGAAAATGACACAATGCTGGTGGATGTTCCCTGCAGCCCTATCAGGTTTGAACCCCTGTTAGTGTGAGTGCTCTGTCAGACCCCAAACAGTTTCCTTTGAAAAGGCTGATTAGTTTATTCATGTATGGTGACCACAAGAACACCTTTAAGATGGCACAAAGCTGTGCACCATTGTGACTCCAGGCAGGAAGGACACCAGGCACAGACACTTTGCGCAGCTCTCACCAGCCTGGAATCCTGCGGTGAGGCTTCATCTGGGACCGGATTCTTTTGGAATGGTGAGACTTTGGAATGGGGTGGATGGTGCATCTCAGGCCAAGACAGATGTCTGACACCATGGAGAAGAATCACACTCTGGAGGTGCTAGACTCTCTGTCAACTTTCAAATGAATCCAGATGAGCAGCTGGAACAAGATATTTCATTCTGGAAAGCTGAAATGTGGTGATATATATCTACACCTCTTACCTACTGGCATAGGTTTAGATATATATCTAAACCTCTTACCTGCTGCCTGCTGCCAGCATGGCTTACAAGGACTAGTTTAGATTGTGTGTGCTTGTCAGAAAGCAACGAGTGAAATTTGTTGTGACATTGTTTCACTCTAATGCAGCAGAAGATGGTAAGAATATGCATGCACAGGGTCCTTCTGCATAATTTGTATAATGATGATGATTATGGTGCTGGAAACATTTGGGAGAGCGAGAGCAATTGACAGAGGATGGGAAGAAGCACAAGCAAATAAACTAACACAATGATCTAATCTCACCAGAAAAAAAACAGAGCCAAATTTGACCCAAGGACTGCAATTGCAAATAGGCATTAATAGGATTCCTCAGTGAATGTAGCAGAACATAATTCAATCTGAAGTGCACTTGAGAAATTAGAAATGCCTCCCTTTTGTTGCTTTTTGTCATGGCAGAGGTCTGGATAAGTGTTAGGTTTTACTGTAAATTAACAAGATGAGCATGTCTGCAATTTGTCTACAAATAGTCTTCATCTGTTTAATTTCCCTCAGTGCTGTCACCCTCCATTTTATCCTCTTGAGATCCTTCAAGGGGAAAAGAATTGTCAGGCCAAAAAAATTATTTAAATTTCATTTAAAAATACTGTCTTGGTTTCTTAGGCTGTCTTCTAATCAGGCTAACCATCTTGAAGAGTAAATACAGAATTAATCAAGCTTGTGCTTTTATGTTCACAAAATTCTGAAACTCATAGCATACACTGCAAAGAGGTTAAACTCATAATATTATAGAACTTTGTTAAAATGACCTATGCCTTGTATTCTGGAGAAAGGTTGAATAAGTGAACAGGGTACATAAGCAATCGTTTTGTCAAGTACTTCTCTAAGAGCAGCTAATTAGATCCACTTCTATTCAAAGATAACAGGAATTACATAGAAAAAGGCTTGAAAATAAATGAAACTTTCTCTTCAGTTAAAGAATATTGAAATTATCTTTAGTGTAATTTTGAAAAGTCCTTTCATTGCTGTTAATCAGAAATTAAAGTGAAATCTGTTCTAAACCACTCTTTCCACTTAGCTTCTCCAAAATGATTTTCACTTTCAACACTTTCAGATCCATTTTGCAGTTAAAAAAAGAACAAAATGAGGAGGTTGGGTGGAAGCCTCCAACCTTTGCAGGGCCTCACCTCAGCTTCTACTTCCTTGGGGGTCAAATAACATTTCTTCCTCTCCACTGACAAAATTATTATATAGTGAACAAAAAATGCTTTTCACCATATCATTAATCCCAAAGTGCTCATATGGACTCCCCATGTTTTATGCCATTCAGCACAAAGGGAGAGGAGGGGATGCACAGCAGATGGTTATTACATATGTGGCTCCACTGTATGTGGCTCCACTTTCATTTGCAGATGCTGCTCTTGCACATGAACCCTTTCAACTCTCAAACTGTACAGCACAAGGGCTTACACAATATCAAGTAATTTTTGGCAGCTGCTGCTCAGTCTTACATTGCTGCCAGATCTCTGGCAGAACGAGCTGAATCCCTGTCTGGTATACAACCAGCACAAGGTCCTCATTATACTGGAATTTAATACTCAGGGCCAGAAGGCTCCACACACAATGCAAACCCAGATTCACTCCCTTGCCTTTTGAGTGAACAACTGTTTAATACGTGGTGCCTTACAAAGCTGCACTAATTAAATGGATAACTATTTATATACACATTCTGGTCCAATGTAAATAAATAAGAATGAAGAAATTATTTGGATAAATATCAGAAGTTAAATATGCTGGAGTACACGCATTTATGCCACCAATGAGCAATGACAACTGGCACAGAAGTCTGTGTAGGACAATTATGACATAGAGAATGTCAAAGGCTGCATGGAATCTGCAGTACATGCCAATACTAGGAAAAGTGTGTATAAATACGTACTAGTTCTAAAGAAGTGGGAGAGCCCAAGTCAGAACTACAATTTAATAGGAAAATTAAGATAAAGGCAGTAATACAGAATCACTGGCCTAAACTGACAGTCAGGATATGACCTGACACCCTGTGGGTCAGGGTGGTGGTAGCAGAACAATCAAAGGGTGGCCGCAGTCCTTTTGGAGCGATGGATGTGATTCTGTCCAAGTGGTGATCCTGTAGGAAAGTCTGATCCTTTTCTGGAGGTCCAGTGGTGACTATGGAGCTCTTCTCTGGGAATCCAGTGGGCTGTGCTGCTCATGGTGTTCCAAACCTCAGATTGATAGAGGTTGGATCCATTTAGGATCCAGATCCAGGTAGGAATGCTTGGTTCCTCCCCCTGGGCAGCGCATCTCACAACGAGGTGATGTAATTTTATCAGTCATACAGAGAGACTTGAGGGCCCATTAGCAGAAGATTGAAGATTGTCCTCAGAGGACATTATCAGGGATGTGTCAGGGAAGAGATAAAGAACACTGCCCCACTGATTTAACAGCTTATGGTGATAGAATACATAATTTTGGTTACATCTTACATTGTAACCTAAGACAACACAAATATACAAAAATTGTGTGTGTTCTGCACACACAATGCAACTCCTTTCCTGCTCATTCTCCAGGAATTAGATTTAAATATTAGCTACAGATTACAACAACCACAAAACGTTTTTATCATGGTCTTTTAAGTTTCAGGGTCCACCCATTCTCCAAGTGGGAAAGGAGGAATATCTTACTGAGGTTCTTAGCAATATAAAGGGTCCCAAAAATATCAGCTCAGTGCTATGTTTATACTGCCAACATGCACACCCAAACAATTTGTTACACACAAGTCCCTGACAAAGCACCCTTCTTCTAAGACTAGTCTTGTACATCCAGAGCCTCAGAAGCTCTGGGCCCCCAGCACAGGAAGGACTTGGACCTGTTGGAGCAGGACCAAAGGAGAGCCATGAAGATGCTCAGAGGACTGGAGCACCTCTCCTGGGAAGAGGCTGAGGGAGATGAGAGGGCTCTGGGGAAACCTCAGAGCAGCTTTTCAGCACCTAAAGAGGCTCCAGGAGATCTGGAGAGGGACAGTTCACGAGGGCATGGAGTGATAGGACAAGGGGCAAAGACTTGAAATGGAAAGATTGATGCCTCAGCTGGAAACCTTGAGAAGCTTTGTGTGGAAGGCAAATACTGAGGCAGCACTTCTGGACATGCACAGCAGCATAAGGCTGAGAGTCTGGGGAACTTTTCATCTTGTCAGCCTAAGCAGAATTTTTTGACTCATTTTACTCATCCTGCCTGCATAGGTGACAATAGAGATGCCTAAGTACTATTCAATCTTTTATCCTAAATGAATAGATAATCACAGTAACTCTAATAATATGGCTAAGCAGGGAGGAAAAGGGAATTATTTTGAATGACCAAGTCAAAATCAATGATCAAGGCTGTAAACAGAAATATTTTCCTTTTAATTAATTCACCTTCACTGTTCTTTTTCATTAAAATTTAAATGAGGCACTGTAATTCTAAAGGAGATAACTGCAGAATGTGGAGATATACTGGGCTTTAAATCAGTTCATGGATGTTTGGGGTTATTTCCTTTTGTGTTGATTTTGAAGCAATTTCACAAAATCAAGTGTTAGTGCTATGAGGCTGTTTAGCACAAGAACCTTTAGGACCTTGAGGTTAAATAAAAACTGAGGTAAACTGTTCATGTTTCTGTTTATAGTAGAATTACGATGACCTTGTGAGCATTTCTATAAAACAGATTAAAATTTTGCCACTGAATTCCCTCTGCAGGCTGATATTTATCACAACAAGGCTTCAGTATTTTAATAGGTCCTCAAAATTAGACTCTGATGCTGGAAAAGGCTTTACTGTTTAGATCAAAACTGGCTGAAATTCAATTTTGTATCATGGGAATTGGGCATATTTTGAAGAAGTTTTTATTTCAGGATAAAAGTAGTGCTTTCAATTTCCCACGGAAGCAAATTTTTTAAAAAATGATGGTTTAAGATTAATATTTTTTGAGAAATAGTATGTGTTTAAACAAGCCTTCCTAAAATGAAAATTAATCAATATGACATAATTACCAGTTTTGCAGAGCTTCCAGGTTGTCCGAAGACATTGCCATGAATTAGAAGCAGTGAGTTGAGAAGTGGAGGACTCGTAGCCAGGTTTGCCAGAGCTTTGATGGAACTTTGCTTCACGAGGAGGAGTTTGGACATTCTGAGTCCACTGAGACCCCTTTGGAGCATCTCTTCACTGTTCCATGTGTATTTGGCATTCCACATGCCCTATAAAATGAAGAAATAGTCTTCTCATTTTGGAAACGGGTACAAAGAGAGACAGAGGACAATGCCAAGAGCTCATCTTTGCATAGCTTGACCTTGGAAAGTCTGCAACTGAGAGCATCGAGAAAGTAAAGCCAAAGTGGTTGAGAAGAAATGTGTTGTATGGACCTGTAGTTGGGACTGGAGGGTGCTGCCTCCATCCAGGCAGGAGTCACAGCAAAGCTCTTCTTTAAGGGCAGGAAACTCACTCTGCTTTGCTAGAAAATTCCGGAAAAGGGCCTGACCAATGTGCCTGTACATCAAGGCAGGAGGTATTTCAAATGAAAAGATTCCCCTTTCTCTCTCCCAAAACTGTTCCTCTCTCTATGCCAAAATAATTCTTTGCTCACAGGGCCTGGGAGGGCCAATGACTCTGTGACCAAGTGACTCAGATGTACCTTTGGGAGTCTCTCGTGCCTGGAGGAATTATATTAATCCAGAGCAAGATGACAAGTGGTAGGTTTGAAAGTCAATATTTTACTTTTAGCTCCTCAGATCTTTCATGGGTCCAAGATTATGTGTTTATCTGTCCAAAGGCTCAAAAGAAAAGCTGTAGTTGAGCCAGCAGCTTAACTTTGTTGGCAGAAAATTCCTAGATGCTGTCAATGCTGAACAGTCAGTGTTTATCATCAAAAGGCATCATCTCCACTGATTTTCTTTGGTTTAAAACACAAAATTGCAACACACATTTTCAGAACTTTACAATTAAATAATTATTTTTATAAAAATAATAACAGTAGTATAGCTGAGATCTGTAAAAATTAAAGGTGTGGTTTACTGTGAAATATATTTTTCTAGGAAACTCACTATGACTTCTTCTAACTTTATATAACTCTATGAACAATTTATACTGCATTAAAGATCTATAATATGGAGCACACATTGGTTTCTCTACCTCCCTAGCAGAACCACAGGGGAGCTATTAAAATAAAGGTAGTGAACAAACATTAAGTTAAAGTCAGAAGTCTTGTCAGATCTAAACATGGATATTGATAGAACATAAACTCAAAATGAATCTCCTATTCCTTTGTGTTTAATAGCACTTTGAAAATGCATATACTTTAATTTTGCCAAAACAGAATAGAAATAAAAAGGATTTAAATTACTGCAGAGCATCATAAAAGTATTTAAGCAATCATGTAAATGTGAAAAACCTCTACCTTATTCTAAATCACTATGGCTATTGTTATAAGAATTTATACTGTCTTATGTGATCACAGTAGTGATTGCCAGCTTAGGAATGATCATACCTGAAATAAATACAATATTTTACTGCAAGCCATGGAAGAAATTAAATTAGAGCAAAAAAAGCTGTGAGGAGAGTGAGACATAAAGTCAAGGCCTGTGATTTTACACCTTATTGTGCCAAATCTGCAATTTTGGCACAATTTCCAACTGAGGCATCCTACTCAATATCAGCTGCCAGTGTGCGTGTGTGTGCGTGTGTGTGTGTGTGTGTGTGTGTGTCTGCCATCTCATAGATTTTACTGTAAGAAAGGTTTGGCACAGGATTCCTAAGATAGAGGAATTTCCATCACTACACACCAACTTAATGAATCCCAATCAGAAATAATTTGTGCCATTTCCTCAGAACAACAGTTCATACAACACAGTCACCAGTGAAGTGGATTCATGACTAAAGTGTATCATGGGGGTGTGGATGGGTGCATGCAAATTTCTTTCCTAAATTTTAGGAGTTGGGTAGGAAATATCTATATCCTACTTTTTTTTGATCAAAAGATCTATCAGATTCTCTATGTGCACAGAAAACCTTTCATAAAGGTTCATTCCTGTAAGAGAGTTTTGACATAAAAAAGTCAGCACTGTGAACTGGAGAATAAATTCAGAGTCTCTAAACTCAATCCTTAACCAAGTCTAAATATGAGTGTTGCTAACCCAGCAGACAGTGAGCTCAGTTTGCTTCCTTGACTCACTCTAAATCCTAATTGAATGCAAATAATAGTATAAGAATAGTAAGAATAGTTTGCAAGGCTAGATGAAAGCTGTAGAAACTGTTAAGCAGCTGATCATGTATTTTTCTTTTTCCAAATTTAGTATTTTTAGTCATAGGAAATTAAGCTGAATTTCAGAAATAGGGAAAAATCCCCAAACACGTCTAAATAACAGTCTTTTGACTCCAGCAGCAACAGTTTCTTCTGAAAAAACACTTTGAAAATTATGAGCTGTCTTTGAGTTAGCATATGCCAAAAGAAGGGTTGAATTGCAGCTGTTCCCAGTGCTCAGCATATACTTTCAACCTGTTCTTGGTTTCCTTTTCTATTAAAAATGTAAGAGCCTCTTTTTTCTGTGCTGAAAAACTGAAAAAAAAATTGCAGTAACTTCTAAAAATTCTGCAAGGTTTAAAAGATCTCTTTAGTAAAGCATTTGATTTTTAAAGTTAAGGCTAGGCTGCTTCCACAAGGTTTTTTTGCAGCTCCCACATGGAATATAATCTTGTTTCAGGTTTGAAAAAAAAATATAAATCTCTTGCTAGTGATGACTCTGGCTTTCAGTAGGATTCCTTGCTAGTCCCTGCAGGATGACAAGTTGTGTGTCTCTGGCCTCAGCTGAGTGAAGATGCTGGGGCTGAGCAGAGTCAGGAGCATCGCTCCAGCCCCTGTCAGCACAGCACAGGCAGGGCTCTCCTTCACTCTCAGAGCTGATGGGATTTCCTTGGGATGCAAATGGAATTGCAGTGGAGAAGTACCCTCTCCAGGCTGACAAATGCCACTGCACAACAGGATTAATATTTCACAGGCTAAGTGGAGGGAGGCAAAGCAACACTTCTGGAGATGGCACTGGTGACAGAGAGGTGGCTTTTTTTTCCTCTGTGTTATAAAACATATCAAATTAACATGCAAAATTATTAATAGCTACGAGCTATGTTAATGATGAGGTTATATATATAAACTAACTAGTGTTGATGAAACTTTATGACCTGAGCAAATGTGATCAGGAGATATTCTCCTGGGTGGGTTTGTTTTTTTGTTTGTTAATAATAAATGAATAAATATTAGCCTGGCTGTTGCATAATGAAAGTGAAAAAAAAAAGAAATTGCGAACTTCTTTCCTTTGATGTAGGGCCTGAATAAGTGTGCAGAGAAGCAGGAAGGGGAGCTGAGGATGAGCACTCTGCCATCCCTGTCTGCTGTGAGTGCTGCTCTGCTGGGCCCCAGTGATGGGAGCTGTGAGAGGCTCAGTGATTCATCCGTAGGTGGCTGCCTGTCACAGGTGGGTGAAGTGCTTCCTATATATAGCCTCTGTATGGGTTCACAGCACACTTGAGCATGGCCTGGAATGAAAGGTGCTCTCAAAAAGCCCTGGGTAAGTCATTATTTTATTATTACAGGAAGGCGCTAGCAGCTGTCAGTCTCAAGAATTGGATCAATGTTCACATTGCAAATGCCAGCAGGTTTGACTCAGCTGTTTATAGTTCTCTAGCAGATAAATTATATTCTGTGGAACTGATTTTATTTCAGGTGAGATTTTTGGGAGATGGCACAACAAAGGCCAAATTGTTCTTTGCAGCTGTTGGAGATGCCAGTGCTGGTGGCCCGAAGGATTTTCCCTCTGTTATGTTGTGACAGGGACTGGCAGGTCCTGCACTGGCTGTGGCATGGACTTCAGCACTGCAGTGTGAATAAAATCCCAGTGTCTGGTCCCTGTCCTGCACAGTGCAGCTCATCAGTGCTGAATCCAAATAGATGTAGGGATGCTCTCACTGCTGACTTGAGCTGTCTGGGCCTTGCAGTGAAATCAAATTCTAAAGGCATTTAGCAGAAGTAGGCTGGCTTATCTAGATAGCCAGGAATTGCTGCTACTCTTCTCTGGTGAGAGAAGTTAATCAGAGTCTCAGGAGTCATCACCTGCAGGGCTGCACAGCTGGAATGTCCTGGATGAAAAGGCCTTGTCTCCTTTCTAAAATATGGCGCAAACCTCATGTCAGGAGGACAATCCTCTTACGTGGTGACCTTGAGTTTAGGACTCTTATCCAAAACCATGCATGTGCAGGTTCAGTTTCTTCCTCTGTCTGAACATACTCAGCTTTCTTTCTTTTGAAATCCCTTAGTATCAGAGCAAATTGGGTCATTAATTCCTGTTAACCCTCATCTAAACTCACATACGACAAAAATTATGTACTGAAGTAATAACATTTTGCTTTTCCTCACTGAATCATAATTATATCAATTGCACTGGGCATTTGAAGCAGTGTTTCCCAAGATGATCTACAATTTATGCTTTGGAAAAGTCTTTAGAGGGAATGCTATGAACTTCAGAAGCTGAGGTTTAGGTCCAAACACAGGAAACTTCCCCTTGATGTTTGTTTACTTTTCCCATCACTGCCTCTTTCTTTCCCTGGCATGAATAATGTATCAATGCTTTTTTGGTTGAGTTGTTTTGTTTTGGAGTGATTGGGGTTTTTTTTTGGTTTTTTTTTTCATTTCTTCTCTTAGCATCTCGAGAAAATGGAGATGTTAATTTCTTACAGTGGCAGCTGAGACAGTCACAATTAAGCAGTTTACTTTCTAGGGATTGCTCAGTGAATTCTTCAAGAAGTTTCTGTGCAGCTGATGCAGGTGAGGGCCAGGCTATCGATTCCTGGCTGGCAGCAGACAGATGGGCTGTCAGCAGAGCTGCTCATACTTTTACTGGGGTACCTCATTAATGAAGCCAACTCTGAGCTCAGGTTTTCAGCTCCCTGGCATTTGGAAAGTGGTGCAGCACACTGCAAAATAGTTTATTGGATCTCATGTGCCATTCAAGGGAATCAGCAATGTGTGGTACTGGTGCCCTGCATTCTGTCTGACAAATTTGATTTTTCCACAGGTAAAGGCTAAAATATTGCTTTGCATCTACACTAGCAGTAGCTCATCTCTGCATTCCCTGAAATGTTGGGTGTCAAAGGATACACAAAAACCTGGGACAGCCAGAAATGCCAGTTGTAGGTCTTTTAAGCTTTGTATCACCATTCTTATTTTTGCTTCACCTAGAAAAGACTAATTGTGTGTTGTGTGTAAAAATTCAGATTTCAAAACACCTGGCTACAATTTCACATACTTTACATTTCAAATGAAACAGTGACAGTTAAAGGATCAATTCCCACTCACTTGGCTCTTCCAAACAGTCCCACTGAAACCAAGCCAGCCCTGTAAAATGTGCACTCTTGCTCCTTGCTTGTTTCCTGGAACTGAATTTCCCCAGGGCAGTGACCTCTGTGATCCTGTTCAGCAGTACAAAAACCTTCATTGCTTCATAGTCACTACTTGTGTACATGGCAAAAAAGCAATAAGCTGGTCCAAAACCTAAGCAATGAAAGATGATTTTACAATAAAGAAAAATAGATTAATAGCTACTGTGAGGCCTAATCACAAGAGGTATATCTGCAACGATACTGACAGCACTCTGGGCAATATTCTTAAATGTGTTACTGTTCACAGAGACTGTTGTTCTTCAGATTTTTTTTCTATATAATCTATGTACTTTCAGAAGAAATTTCCTCATATCCCTGTAGTCATCTTTGTCAATTTAATAAATGCTTGATAGTTTTGTTCAGTAAAATTTTGGAAAGGTTTCTTTTGTGCTGTCACCTTTAATTAGTAAAGTTCTTTACAGGGGGAATGGTGATGTCTGAAGGTTGGAGTGGTTGTATTTAAGGTTTTACTCAAGAAGCTGTATTTTTTAATCAATGACTCATTTAAGAAAACTCAAAGAGTATGGAAAAGTATTGTTCCTAGGGTGATTTATTGTACCTATTTTGGCTTTTTTCATGTTCACCATTTGTAATTCTTCTATTCTTTCCCTCTCAATTACTATTGACGTTCAGGATGACTGTCAGCTGATGGCTTTTTATAAGCTGTTCAGCAAGCTGAACACAAATAACATGACAGCTTGCAGGCTACTTGTTGTCATGGTGTTCTTACTTTGCTCTGGGCAATGCCATATAAAGAATATTACATCTCGACTCCTATTTGCATCAACCAAATATTTTAACATTAACATGATAATATCAGAATGCCAGGATGTTTATGACATTGCCAGCACCAAGAAAAACAGAATAAAATTCTGTTCTGTTTCCACCTACACATTTTCACCCACTCCAGGCTCTGTACTACTGTGGTTACAGGATTGTTGATTTCTGTGGAGGTAAGTTGATTTCAGGTTCTAAGTCAAATTATGAAATCTAATTTAAAAGGTCTTTCTGATTGCATTTGCAAGCTTCATTAAGTGAGATGTAACACAGGGAATGTCACCCTACATGCTGCTCTTTGAACTGTCTTCCACCAATTTACTCTGAGGTTGTCTTAGTTTTAGAAGTTCTCTGCAACATCCACAGCTTAAAAGGCTCCAAGGAATTACAGCACTGACCGACAAAAATGAAAAAAAAAATTTTTTGGAAAATAATTTGTATAAGAGTATTACCAAAATTATGAATTACAGAAATTTCCTGCAGCAGGAAATATCTCTACATGTGAATGGCCTTCCTGTATTTAGGTTTTAGTTTGTTTTATTATATTTAGTTTGGTATATTATGTTTTGCATTATTACTATAGGTTTGACTTTGGTTTATTGTTTGGTTCATTAAGCTGTCTAGCCTGAAGGATAAAATGCTTTTTAAGCAACAATATGTCTCTGAAGTTCTTGTATGCATTAACTGTAGGCACAGTTCTCACCATACAGCTGGTTCCAAGTTTCCAGTGAATCATTTTGAATAAAACAGCTCCAGTGCTGTGCTGCTGGTTGTTAGATGCAAGCAGCAGCCTGTGTGAACATCCCTGATATGTTCCTGTATGACCTTCTGCAGCTTTGCAAACCAACTCCTGTCACTAAATGCAAATCTTTTGTCTGCAAAGCAGGGGCATCTGCAGTTTTCTCTTTTCCTCTGTAGTATCAATGTTTGGGAACATGAAGAACAGCAGACAGAGCCTTGCTGGAAGCCCTGAGGTTGTCAGGAAATACCTGCTTCAATACAGTAGGCTTCATCCTAAAAAACTGGAATAATGCAGTGCAGGAAGGGCTGTCAGGGACAGTTTGGACCCTGGGGGTGGCTGCTGTGCTGGTCCCTCGCCAGCAGCAGGGAAAGGGCTGCTCTGTCTGTCTGAGATGGTTCTGACCTGGCACCTCCTGCCTCTGCAGCTCCCATCCCAACCCCAGCACCCCCTGCCCGTGATGAAATGGGCACAGAAGCACCTCAGTGCTTGTTCCTGTGCTTCCCCTCTGTTGGGAGAAGGACCTTGCAAACACCTGTGTCACCCTGGTTTTTAAGATTTTCTAAGCCTTCTGATGCCTACATTCTTGTCACAATCTTTTTCACCCACTTTATGTAAATAACTTATTGTTTTGCATTCTTTTATGGAGGAAGAGAAATTTGATAGACAGACTGTTGGTTTGTCATTGGAGAGGTGGCACTGTCACCCTCCAATTCACTGTCACTTCTGGAAATCTATAAATATCAGGGTCAGAAAAAGAAAAGTCCCTTTTTCCCTTGGAAAGAGCAGCGAGTCCCTGTTGGTTTGTGTCCTGCAGTGACACAGCTGTGCAGCCCAAGAGCTTTTGGCGCCCCCAGAGCCTCTCCCAGGCCCTCCTGAGCCCCCAATGCTGCCAGGGCTGACCCTGGGGCTGGGAGGGGAGCTCTCCATGGTGCTGGCGGGTGCCAGCACGCGCCTTTGCAAAGCAGGAATTGATATTCCTATTGTTTTCTCCTACAGAGAACTATTCTAGATAGGACCTAGATGCCAAGAAAATAAAATCAGAGAATAAATATCTCATTTTGGTGTCTCTTTATTCATGTTAGGCTACAACAGCCTTTCAATTTTCCAGCAGCCAGCCCCTGAGGTAAAGAAATGCACCCTTCTCTCCCAGAACTGCAAAAGAGAGAGAGAGTCGACTTTCCTGTACTGGCAAACATTAAGGACAGACAGAACCACTGGATTCTCCAAGTTTAACATGAACAAGGGTATACACCTGGGCTTTACACATGAAAAATACAATTATTTTGTTGAAAAGAACTATTTAAATGAAAGAAAACAAACAGAGAAGCAAAAGACAGCACTCAAATACAAATTTTCTTTCAGTGAGATTTTATTTCCATTTAAAAAAAGCAGAAGCCATATACTTATACATTCTTTGTGCTTCTCCTATGCTTTATGCATTCATCTGGGTGTAGTTATTTTTTGCACACTCTTTCTCAGTTTCCAGGATGGCCTCTTATCTTATGGATTTCAGCATTGTTCTTTCTTTGTGAAAGAAATTAAAGGTTTAAGGATGAAATTTGCTTCAATTAAGTTGCCAGAAGAAATTCCCTTCCCAAGTATTTACTGATTACTCGTCACTTTGCTATGAAGATGGAGAGCAATTTTTTCTTCTGAAGATCTGAATTCCTAGAAACATAAAAGAAAGTGGAAATTAATAAATAATACATGTACCACTTGCTCAAGACCAGATCAATTGCCAGGCACAATCCATAGACACATAACATATTAAAACATTAAAGTTCACCAGACTAAGTAGATCAAGCTTTATCCTTTGCTTTGTTTGCATTCATTTCGTGGCTTGTTTTATTCCCAATAATTGTCACATTTTCTCCTTCCCTCCCCCCTGCCCTTCACAGCAAATATTAGCATACACACGACCCCATCCTGTTGGTATTGTGTACAAACCCTTATCAAGATTCCTTTTTTCCTCTGAATCTTTCTGGACATTTTGGACAACTTCAAAAGGAAAGATAAATGAAAAATAATTTTAACTTTTATGCTGAATATGGCTTTACCTTTCCTGGTAGATGGGAAAGAGCTTCACCAGAGAAATATTTTTGGTACAGAAGAATATACAGTGTCATTCTAAAATACCCTGGAGACTAGAAATGCACCTTTAAGCATCTGTGTGCATGAGCCAGCTTTTGAAGGGATATTGCTTGGAAAGGCAACAGAATGAAATACTATTCAATTATCCATGTTTGGATTTTGGTGGTTTTTTTTTTTTGTTTTTTTTTAACAGGATATAATGTAAGGTCAAGTGCTTATAGATTTTTTTGACACTGAATCATGCCATCTATATTGTTATAACTCTACAGACAACCAAAAGATAAATGGTTGGACTATTGGCTGTCTTCAGGCTTTCTAACAGAAGAAGATATAGAAAATAACTGGTTTTCAGAGACACCTAAGGACATGCTATTGCAGGTTACCCTGGTGGCAGCTGAGCCCCTCTCAGCCACTCACTCCCCCACAGTGGGATGGGGAGGCAAATCAGAGCTGCAGAAGTGAGAAAACTGGTGGGTTGAGATAAAGACAGTTTAATAGGTAAAGCAAAAGCTGCATGTGTCAGTGAGGCAAAAGAGGAACTCATTCACTCCTTCCCATGGGCAAATGGGTCTTCAGGCATTTTTGGGACAGCAGGGCTCCATCACACAGAGCAGTGACTTGGGAAGACAAACACCATCATTCTGAATGTTCCTCCTTCTTCCTTTTCCCCAGATTTAAATGCTGAGCCTGGTCTGGGATATGCCCTGGGGTCAGCTGTCCTGGCTGTGTCCCCTCCCAGCTCCTTGGGCACCCCCAGCCCCTCTCTGGTGGGGTGGGTGAGCAGCAGGAAAGGCCTTGGCTCTGGGTAATCTCTGCTCAGAGACAGATAAAACCAAGGTCGTTTCAGTCCCACTGAAACTCCAACACTGAAACTACACTGGAACATCCTACAAGCTACTGGGAAGTAAATGAACTCAATGCCAGCCAAAGCCAGAACATGTGGATAAAGATGAATTCAAAAACAGTTGAGAAAGAGCATGCTAATTCTCAATATCCTTTACTTACAAGTGTCCTAAAATCAAGTGCCATACCTTGGGAATGTCAGCAGAGGCAGTTCATATTCACAATTCATTCATCTAGCAAAAAATCATAAAATACTTTAATATTGGAGCCTGTGAAATCTGGGAGTTTTGAACATTTCAGCTGGAAAATGTTAAGCAAGACTGAGTATTGGATGTAGTGCTGGGACAAGTAATCTGTCAGGGAGAGGAAAGGGAAAAGAGCAGTGAAGAAAGGAAAGGCTCCTTTTTCAGGAGGCTGCTCCAGTGGAGGAGCAATTGTGTTATGATGCTGGGACAGAGCCTGGAGCAGCAGCAGAGTGACCTTAAAGTGACCTGACTGACCTGACCTGACCGAACATTGGTTTCCCACAGTTCTTAGCCAGAGGGCAGGTATCACCACACTGACAGAAAATTACAGGGAATTAAGGACTCTGTCTGGAAATAAAGGGTGAGGCAGGCAGCTGATTTGGCTCTGTTTGACATGATCTCTTTGGGCAGTGCCCATCATTACAGACGTGTGACTGCACCGAAACACAACCCAGGGATGGCTGCACTTCACACTCTCAGAACTGAAAACATTTCCACAGAGTTATGAGCACAAACTGAAGTCTGAACAACAACAAAACCAGATGAGAATCTCAACAAAACACATCACTTGATGAGGGCTTGGTCAGCTCAACACACAAACCAGCAAGCCTCAGGTGACTGAACTGGGCCTTATTACCATGCCAGCAACATCCTTTGAACCCCACAGCTCTGAAAATCAATCTGGTTTACATAACAAAACAGTAAATAGATGATCTTTCTAGAAGATGCTTTATAGAAATTTACCTTAAAAATAAAGATAGCTATTTTGATTGAGAAACCTTTTTATTTGTGTTTAGAATTTCCAGAATCTGGCAGCTCTGAACATCCAATGCCAGATATTTGAAGAGCCAAGAGGAATTCAAGGTGTTTCTTGTGTCAGATTTATTGTGTGGGCACAGATGATTTTTCAGAATACATGGTGCAGGTCCCAGATTTTGAAGACAGCAGGACCAAGAATAAAGACCAGAACAATTTCTTTTTCTCCTGTTGTGTAAAGAATCTTTGGACCCTCAGATGAGTTTATGGATGAGAGCTTTCCTACAGAATGGCAGGGAGAGCTGATGGAAGGCAGTATGGGACAGAGTCAACTAAAAATTCAAATAATAAGTAATTGTATACACTTATATAAGTTCTCTTTATTTCAATTTCTTTTTTTTAATTTTGTTAGCTCCAAGTCCCAGACATTAGTTTTCTCTATGCTTATATTAAATAGATTAAAGAATGATCTTTTTGTGGAAATATTAATCATTTAACGAGATAGATTCATTATTTACCAAAAAAGCTGCTTTTTTTCAAACCAACTCACATTTTACTTAGCTCTGTGATGCATTTGATCTCTTCTAAAGCCTTCCAATCTTACATTTAAATAGTTATTGATGATGACCAATCTTTTCTATTTTACGCAAAGCTCAATCTGGAGATTTTTCCCTGAGTACAAATGATCACCAGGGCTACCCCACTCTGCAGTTTCAAATACTTTTTAACTGTCATTTTTTATTTCCTAAAGAACTAAACACGCCTCCAAAGGAAACTTTCCTAGTATAAACTCAGAGCAGGCCCATCAGTTTTGTGCTTACATAAGTTGGTTCATTTCCTATTCCTCTGTACTTTGCCAAAACCATTTTAAAAATGCATAATTCCATTCAGCTAATTAAATTTCCGCTGTATTTGTTTCCTCTATCTCTTCCTGAAATAAAAATTCATCACATATTTAACCTCTTACTTAACAGCCTCACAAATTCCCATGCATCATGCCAGTGAGTGATAAATACTTAAGCAGGTAGGATCCCAGATGTCCTTTAATGCATTCATGTATTGATTGGTAGCATTTCTTTCAGTAATAGTTGAACCTGAACCTGCAAATGTGGTCTAAAATAGTCCTTCTTTTCCCTGTTACACTTTTTAATAAGGGATTTGCACAGCACAGCACAGAAAGGTGGGGTGGTACACGGAATTAAGCTGATAGTAATCAGCTGATGCCCATCAAGGTGTTTATGATGCTAAACATCAAGGTTGTCTTTCATTTATGGACCCAGTCTGGACATATCTCTGAGTGCTGGAGGCACATTTAATGTCAGAATCTGAGATGAGCATGCAGAGAAGACATTTTCACAGGAATGCAAATATAAAAATATTCTGACATTTATTCCTGGTTTTGAGAGTTTATGACAAAAAATAATCAACCCAGAGATTAAGGATTAAGCAGCTCAGAGCTGGTATGGAATAAATAGCAACGTTTTGCACAGTGCTGTCCTCAGCAAAGAGTGAGCACAGTGCTGACGTCAAGGAACAGAAAAGCTGACCCTTTTGCTCTTTTTCTGGTATCTACATAAGCTACAGGCTCCCTGGTTTATGGATGCCTTTTCACCTTCCCAAAATTAGCAGAAACGCAGTGTCCCATATTGGCCACCTCTCAGTAGCTGCAGAAGCGCATTATACTCCTAGCAGCTGTAAAATTTTAGAAAGCTGTAGTGTCAGCGTGCTCTCCCAAGCCATCTGTGTCTCTAATCTATTTTTCCATATGAAATCATCAATATTCTGATCTACACAGCCACTGTTGGGTTTTGTTTGCACTACAAATACAATCAGTTACACATTACTCAAGATCTAATTATGCTGGACTGCAAATGATGTTGAACTAGGTAATTTCTTTGGAATGATAAAGTAAATTTATCAAACCCTTTTTTGCCACCCAAACAGAAATTTCCCTAAGAGGATTCCTTTGGTTCATATTGGTTTGCTTTCAAATTTATTGCTGTTTCCCAACAAATTGCTGATACAGCTTAAGCAGTGCTCAGTACCAAACATTTGTGAGGGAATGATTAAATGGCTTTTTTCAGTTTTAATAAAAATTTATCTGAAACATCACTATGGTACAACTTTCCAGAAACATATATTCATAATTACTTGCAGAGCTCTTCATTCATATTATCATGGTCTGATTATTTAAAAGGATGTAAATGTCCTGGTTTGCATGAGAATATAAAAATATTTTCCGACTTTCAATATTTTCATTCAAAGATTAATAAAATAGTAAAGAAAAAATCTGAATATTATCCTTCTCTATAGCAAATAAAATCTGCTTAAATACTGTTTAAAGATTAAAGAATTTTCGCTTATGAGAACATTCTATAAGAGACAAATATGAGAAATTTGATTTGGCCAGAAAGATTCAAATCTCCCCAAACATAGTTTTCAGTTTTTAGCAAACTGAAAATGAAATTCTTTTGGGACAAAGGTCTGGTCAAAATAAATAGAGAATAGTTCTCCTTCATATTATTCAGTGTAAAGTGCTATGAATCTGTTTCAAACTGCATCTTAGTGACATAATATTCATTCTCCAAGGAATCCTGTATCAAGATGGGAAAAATAAAATTTGAAAGGATTACAAATGCATTTTTAAAGTATTGAGGAAACATAATAATGTCTGTGCTGCACATGCAAGCAGACAGTGGAGCTGTGGATTGGTTCCACGACAAAACTGGTTCACAAATGATCAATATGTTCCCCTAATATTAACAGATCTAAGAAACCCAATTGTTCATGTTCAGGCCCTCCTGTTTTTCAGTCAGTATTGACCCTGCCAACCCTCCAAGGTCTGCTCCACATTCATAAGGAATAGGAATCTTTCCATTCTAGTCAGCCCAAAAGGTGTCTGCATTGTGCCGTAAGAATTACCAGGACAGGCCAGTTCTCAGACACTGAACACTTCTCCCCCACAAGGAAATAATAAAAGTGGAACAAATTAATTGTTTTAGGAGCAAACTGGATCCCAAAAACTTGTTCAAGTTTCCCATTAACAGAGCTCTGCTGACCTAAATCCATCCTGTACTCTAGACACCAAGGTTCATTATTGATGATTTAGATGGCAGGATGGAAAGCACTTAATTATGAAGGTGATAACAATTAGAAAGGGATGGGAAGCACTTTAGAGGACAGGAATAGGAAGGGAATGTGAAAGGATGTAATAGAATCAGTAAAATAATGAGTAATTCAATGTGTACCACAAGGTGACACCTACCTACAAGACAGAAATGGTTCTACAGAAGGTGATCTGAGAATTAATGGCCCAAGAATGGAACAGTGTCCATAGGGCCATAACCCACCAGGAGATGTGTAGGAATGTTTCACATATAATACCTGAAGTTTGCAACATCAGTGGGCTCAGCTGGAGTACTACATCAGATTTGGGCACAACATTAGCAAGAAAGCTCAAAAAAGCAAAACTCAAGATGTTTCCAATAAAACTTATGAAGCAAGCTGGAAAGTACTGCTTTTATTTAGCTGAAAGAAGACCAAGGGGGTAAGTAAGTATTTATTTCAAATGACTGATGTCACCACGAGGTTGGCAAAGAGAGGAAAGCACTAATGTGTTCTCCAGGACAATAAGTAATGGATTTAAGTTACCACAAAGGAGGTTTATCCTATACATTATAAACATGCTGAATGGCAAGAGAATCAGGAGCTAAAACAACTGTTAAGAGAAGATGGGGATCCTGCATCACCAGGCAGTTTTAAAAGTAGGCTGGACAAGTGGCTGTCAAATATTATTCAGGTAAATCTGAATCTGCCTGGGATTAGTAAAGGAAACCAGTGATTTCCTGAGCTCACATCAATCCTATTCTAAAGGTTCTGTGTCTATCTTCAGATTTTTTTAACAGCTCTAAAACACAGACTGCAGCAGTGACTCTCAATCGTCAGTGTCCCGCTAGCTCCAGCACTGCCGGCAGCACGAGGGGCCCTTCTCCCGAGAGCTGCCTTCGGGATAGCGCCTAAGGCAGTGCCCGGCTGGCGGCTGCAGGCACAGCTTGGGCAGGACGGAGTCTGGTAAAGGCTGCAACCAGCGGAAAGAAGACGGCGGACTCCAACTGTGGCTTAATCCAGGCTTTAACGAATCCGGAGGGACCGACAGGAGAAGACAGGGGGGCGGGGGTGACAGCAAGTTTTAAGGGATAGGGAGGTGCCAGGCATTGGGCCAATGGGGGTGCAGTGGGGAGTGGGGTCCAAGGGATTGACACGGGGGCAGCACCAACGGGAAACATTCTGGGGAGGGGCCCCGGTTCCTCAGCCAACCATCGAACTCCCCTGCTGGAACATTCTAGCAGTAAGGGTGGGGAGTGAGAGTGATTGGCGGGGCACTGGGGAGGGGTCAGAAGAAAAGATACAAGGGTTTCCAGGGAAACCGGGGCGGAGTTTAGGGGATACATTGTTGGCTGGGGTGGAGCCAGGAAGACAGACAGCTCCAAAGGCGGGAAGGGAGAACTGGGGCAGAACCATTTTCAGACAGAGGGGGAGTGGAACAAACCAACCTAAGAACTTAACAGAACACACTGCAACAACAGACTACACTGCATGTATTGGGCTGAACTCAGAGCAAATCACACTGATTTGTGATCAAACACAGCCTGATGGAACACAATCACCAACCATCACCCAGTCAATATTAGAGACAAAGCCTTCAATATAATGTCTGAGTTTTATTCAGAAGGTAAAAGCCTTGGTCAAGAGACAGTTACCCTTATTTTTATTTAAGAAATGCACAAGGTCTATGGTAATTGTTGAAATTTGGTTCAGTAGCTTTAAATATAAGAAATTTGTGGTCCTCTTTTGCCTTTCACTGCATTTAAGAGATAGTAAACGACTGCTAAAAATAATGAGTTTGCCTCATAAAAGTTAAGCATTAAAATAATAAGTTAGAGGCCATAAAAACAAATGTCCCTTAGGGATTTTATCCATCTGGACTAGGCAGAATATATAGCTCCTGCAGTTATTTTGCAAACAATGTTAACAACATTATTTTAAAGCTTTCACATTGAATCTTAAAAGACCACAACACATATCTGTTCTGTCCCAAAGATTCACAGGCTTCTGATTTACATCTAAAACTCACAGATGGCCTTACATGGTAATGGACCAACACAAATCATTGACTCAGGGAAATATCTAAGCAAGAGTTAAATCCATCTTTATTCAATAAAATGTTAACACGTGATTAACTTTAATAATGTCCACATTTAAAACAGAATCTATTCTGCTCCCATGGACTTTCACATATGTTCAGTAATGCCTTTAAATTTTTATCATTAATGTGAAAGAGGCCCCTAGAAGGGACCAAACTTTAAATATCCTAACATGTAAGATAGCTGGGGAGCTGGAACACAAAGCTAGATGCAAGTGTCAAGGTCAAGCTCTGACATGAAACACTCTGTTGGCCATTAACATCTTCAAGCAGTTGCTGTGTCCATGCCTAATTTGAGTGGAAATTCATTACAGAGCATTTCAAGGAAAGAAAGCCTGGCTGATCAATATGAAAATGGCAATTTTAGATTAGTGTATCTTTTTTTTTTTTGGTTGCTCAGCACAAAATACTCAGTTTACTTTGAAATTGCTTTGTTCTACTTTAATGAGGCTGATCTAATTCCTAAAGCCTTAGACCAAAATGGTAATTGTCAGGCATCATATAACATTTACAGGAGAAAATTAAAAATCTATACAGCATCTATAAGTGATGAAGCTTTCCCAATGAATAAGAAGTGTTTGGAATGAGCAGCTATTATGGATAAAGAATAAATAAATTCATTATGAAGAAAAACCCAACATTTCATTATTATCTTTTTAAACAACTTGGTACTCTGCAATAATCAGCAGAGATCTGGAGTGACAAGCTTTTCCCAGAGCTGGGGAGGCTGGCAGCATCATGTGCAGTATTCCCAGGGCAGCTGGGAAACGTGGATACCTCCAGAGCTGCGGAGAGGAATGACACTGACTCCAGCTCTGTGGCCACTAATGCATATGCTCAGCTTGAAATAGGCTTAAGCTGAAACAGGAACAGCACTTGTAGCAAATGACACCAAAATCTGTCATCAAAGGATGGTATAGATTGGAGATAGCATGTTCATTTAAGAAAAAAACATACTCCTGTCTTTAGCTGCCTAAGTTGTAACTAAATTTTAAAGTTTGATTGGATTTTCTTGTACCTTTTATTCCTTTGGCTCTGATTAGGGTCAGAAGTCAGAAATCACAAAATACCTAAGCAAAACATAACTTGAATATTTCTAAATCAGAGGCAAAGAGAAAAAAATCCTGTTCCTTGGCATCCTGCCTCACTGTGTAGATAATAAATCTACAATTAGTTCAAAGCAATTCAGATGAATATGATTGTCTGAATTAAGTGATTACTAATTTAATAATTACAGAGCCTCAGTTAAGTGAATAATCTGACAATATAAAACATTGGTTTTTCAAGGTTTTTAAACTTATTGGCTACTGTTTCTACTTGCTGCAAAATCTACCACAATCCTGTTTATGAATCATTCATAAAATGTTCCTAAGTTCAACAAATGCATTTCCTATCAATAAGTGTTTGCCAGATAGTCTGGGTATATAGTTTTCTTCTCTTTCCTTTTCTTTGATCACTGACTATAGGACCAGTAATTTTTCACAATTTCTGACATATTTGGTTGGCTAAATCACAGAGAGTTATTTCTCCTCCTTGACAGTGTGACTGAGGCTGGGGAAAAAAAGAAAAAAAGAAATATATGAGAATTGCAAATCAGAAAAATCCTCTAGGATCATAGGATCTGCCATCCTGGTATAAACTATCTTGCATATAGTCCAGTACTTTGCATCTGACAGTTTTCAATGCTGAGTCCTTGAAAAGAAGGCAGGAAAAAATCTATAACAGCAAAGGGGAACTAATCAAGACAACTCACACAGTTCTTTGCCTGAACTCTGACAGTTTAAAGTTGGTTAACATCTGCAAGTAGAAGTCAAAATGCTTTCAAATTCTGTCATCATTATTAATTCTATCTATGAATATCCCTGATACTTTTATACATGCCAATTTTCTTTCCATTTGAATTTTTTTGCTTCAAAATAGCAAATGACAAATATAGCTTTGATGGCACAAATGCTTAGTCAAACAGCCACTTACAAAACTTTCAGAATCAATACATTCAGCAACATGGAAAAGCTGTCAAAATGTGTGTCTAAAGTCCTAGGAAAACAGACTTCATATTTCTAGTCATGAAATAGAAATTTTGAACTCTTAACTAGCAGCATTAATAAAAGTCTGTGGAATAACAGAATAATCCCTGAAAATTCAAAGGTGTTTTACATTTTCTATGACTGGATGTGAATTTATAAAGTTTATAGTGGATTCCTTCTGGGAAGATCAAACACACAGACAAGGTTTGATTACTTGTAACTGAACCTTCAGCATGTGGTGTTTTACCAAGGAAATCCTGCAACAATCTGGGGCTCAGATCACCAATAATCTGAGTGAAAGTATTTTCACTAAAATGAGCTTTGATTCTTATTCTCTCCTAATTTAATAGTGAAAAAATGAGGCATTTAGTCAAAACACAGGTATTTAGGCAATATTTTGGGACAATGCAGAGGTGGGCTGGTTTTAGAGTCCACCTGAAAACAACTGCTTAAGACTGGGATGAAGCACTCCTCTTTTAGACATCTTAATCTACTTTCCTCTTCTCTGCTCATGAGCCAAATTCTGTGAATTGCTAAGCACCCTCAGCTTCCTGTACAGTCAATAGGAGAACACAACTCTGCCCAGGAGCAGCTCAATTCCTCTCAGACTAAAGCTTTAAGGAAGAGAATTCTCTTTTAGTAATAATCTGGCAACAGTTTAATGAAAAGTGGAAACACTGGGAGATAGGTGTGCCTATACTTCCATTAGAATCACTGATCAAAGATTTAGAAAAGGCAGCATTTAATTCTTTTGAAATCTCACTCCCAGGAGCATAGTTCAGAACAATTCCACTCCATCTTATCAGTGGGTTTTACAATAAGACCTTTATTAGATTGCAATTGATTCACAGTAATCTATTCATTTTTAGTCAAATTAAAACAACCTTGATTGTAGTGCCACAGTTCATGCTGATACAATTAATGTGGTGTGAGGCATTTCTATTATGAAAACCCTTTATTCCCTTCCTTGGTTTATAGCTCAAGCATAAAGAACTTGAGTGGCACTGAAACTTGTCAGACAAAGTCTCAGCACAGGCAAGAATGAATTCTTTGAAATATATAATAGTATGAAAAGAGCTGGACTGCTTTCCCCTTGCAGTAATATAATGAGGTGAGAGAAATGGGATATATGCCACTGGAGCTGACCATTTGCCCCATCAGATTAGCATTCTTTAATTGTAGATGACTAATAAATGTGAGAACCAGGAAAACAGGTTCATCTATTCACTATCTTCCTTGTGTGTGACACAAGGATGCAAACTGAAGACATGATTCCAAATAGTTCCCATCCCTTTAAATGCATCCCTAATTTCAAGGAGTGAGCAGAGGAAATAGTCCCAGGGAGATGCAGGAGCTGCAGACATGTCCCAGCACACAGACAGGGACAGGCTGCCCCAGAGGGAGCATCAGAGGATGAAGCACAAAAAGAAGCTGTGTGTGATATAAAGCCAGGTTAACACAAACAAGCTGGGAAAGAGTCAGGAAACTGCAGATGTCCAGATGAAAGATAGACTGAAGCACATCTTTTACTCTCTGCATCTGGTATTTATCCTGGATTCATGCTTTGGGCTGTATTTTTAACTCAGTTAATGGAAGGAGCACAAAACTCAGTGCTTGGCAGAGAGAACACACTCCTATATCTTCTTTGTGGGCTGGTGATGCATGCACTAATCTGTGTAGCACTGATTTACAAATGCAAGAGAAATAGTGAGACCGAATTTCAGGCTAAGGTAAACTTTTCTCCATTTGCTTCCTAGTGCTAAAGCAAGCTGCCAGTCTTTCCTTGAGAAGTGCATTCACAGTTCCCTGAGCACTGAAAGCTGCTGTAAGCCAATGGTGCTGCTCAAAGCCCCCCATATACTCACAAAACCATCCCTTCAGCCAGAAGAAATGCTCAGGTAGCTGCTCAGGGAGCTGATCCCAGTTACAACTCACCTGGCAAAATAAATACACACTGGCTTCCAGACTCTGAGGTGTTTTAAATTATTGCATGGATCACACTTGTGTAAACAAAAAGTGGTGGCTGGAATGAGCAAGTGGGGATGGGATTTCCTCTTCTGGCAGCATTGAAAGACTTGACTAACTGAAACTGCTCTTCTGTGTTAAAGAGAGTTTCCAGAACCTGCTTCTTATGCAGCTTCAATTTACCCTTTCCCAGCTGAGCACAGCTGTGTAAAATGAGACCAAGGCACTCTGGACTCAGCAGGCACCTTCACTTGCAGTATGTGCAGCTACTCTTTGCCCTCTGGAGCTGACACATGAAAGCCTGATTTGCTTAAAAATCCTTCAAAATGGAAATCTTACACCAACATAATAAGAAAAGAGGAAGGGAAAAAAAAAGCAAAATTCAATGTGGTCATTTATCCTGAGTTCTTTTGTTTCAATACATGCAGTTCCCCTTCCCTACATCTTTAAATACCAATTCTTACCTCTATTCCACCTCCTGTGTGTTTGTCCTGGGGACAACAGAAATAAAAAAAAATAAAATAAAAGGTGGGTCATGACAAACTCAGGTCCAATTCCTATTCAGCAACAGGTTCCATATGTTATCCCAGCTGAGGGATCACTGGAAAGGTGCTGAAGCCAGAGGACATTTTTAACCAGAGCTGACACCAAGAAAACAAGTGTGGGAATTTCATTCCCTAAGGCATCACCTTTCTGTGAACTTTTCTTTACAGATCTTTGCTGCCCTAATTCTACTCAAACTGATTACTCGAGTTGTATATAATACTGTGAAACTTACTCTTCCTTGGGAAACCATCTTCTGAAATACCAGAATTACCATTATAAGCATAAAAAAATCCAGATAATTGTATAAAAAATTCTAATATAATCTTAAAAGTCAAGATTGTATCAGGATTCTTCTGGGGTTGAGAGACCTTAGTTGTTCTACTGTCCTTCATTTTTACCACAAAATCATTTCCTGAGTACAAAGCCAAACACAGAAAGCCAAAAGCATTTAAACTGAGCAGACTAATTTAAGCATTAAATATTAGAATAGTTTGAGGAGCAAATTTCAATGTCATGGAGTATGTACAAAGGAACAGCAATTGATTTAATGCAGGAATAAAATCCATGATCAAAAGAAATGCAGATAACTTGAGTGTGTTCCCCAGTCAAGCAATAGCAGAAGAAAACCCAATATTGCAACAAGTTTTATATTTATTTTTTATCCCCACTGGGCTGATCTTTCACACAAAGGTTGACATCACCTGTCCAAGTATGGATTTTTCTAGTAAAAGGGTTCTCTGTAGAGCACACTTGGAAACAGCTTAGGGTCCAATCCAGAAATAATAAATGGCGATGGAATGCTTGCTGTCCATTCTGACAGGAGCTGGATTGCTCTCTTAGGACAAGATCTTCATGCACACCTGAGGGAAATCTTGTATCAGGTCCGTTGACATGTATTCAAATCTATGTCTTGATTATTAAAAAAAAAAAAAAATTTAAAAAAAGGAATGGTGTAGAGATTAGAGCTCTTTTCAAGTTCTGGACCAGTTCCACATTTCTTCCAATTTAACATCTATCAGAGTGCCCAAACATGAGCTCCAGTGAGATACAGTCAATTATATTATGGCAAATGTTCACATAATTTCAACCATATTGATTAATAGAAATACACAAAAGTGTACACACTGTTCAGTCTTGAAAGGAAAAAACAAAGCAATGTGAAGAGCCATTAGTGTTGTCATGTAACCTTGAAACAATTTCACTTTGTGAGTATCTCATATTTATTTACAGTCATAACTGCTCAGATAAAGTATTTGAAGAGGATGTTCGGGTTTTATCCATCTTATCTCTCATCAATTGGGAACAATTATCAGTATATTTCATCTGTTTCTATACAGGTTTCAGTATTTACCAGAGATAGAGCACTGTTCCTTTTCCATTATTAAAGTAAAATCTAGTGGGTTTTTCCAATATAGAGTTCATTCAACTGAGAGCTTCTATTCCATGTTTCATGGACATAATCCTGGTTGCTACCAGCTACTCAAACACGCCCCTCACAGTGGCAGAACCACAACTGTGCACAGAACTGACAGAACCATTAGAAGATTTCCAATTACCTGCAGAAATTAATACCAAGTGTGCAATGTGGACGTGTGGGAGCAACTCCTTTTAGCTGATCTTTGTTTAACCTTGTGCGCGATGGTTCTGAGGAGCTCTCAGTGTCCAAGGGCAGCTCTCACTCCCCAGCCTCTGCTCCTCATTGCCGTTCAGAGTGGGCACGGATGAGCAGGTAATGCCTGATGAGAACACATGTTGCCATATGCTAAAGGAGGATGGAGCTGTCCCCAGCCCCAGCAGCAGTGCCACACTCTGACACCAGTGCTGTCACTCTGCTGCTCAGCAGCAGATGTGCAGAGCCTCAGACCCTGGCTTCCCATGGAGCGAGAAAGCAATGACACAGAAGCTGACTGAACTCTTAACTCCTGCTAAATTTACACATGCACAGAGATTCTGAACTTAGGCACAGAGCACGCAGGACAACCAGCTCCAAAAAGGGTGCCTCTTGACACCTGCACAATTTTATTGCAGTATTATATTTTATTGCAGTAAAATACCTGCAGTGTTTTTATTGTTGGTTTTGCAGACAATAATATATTGGGGTTTTTTGCAGAAAATAAGCTTCTAATTCAGAAAAGTTGTCAAATTTAAAAAAACAACCAACCAACCAACCAACCAAAAAAAACAGACCAAAAATATATCAATAAGTGTTGACGTTTTTGATTTAAAAAGAAAAAAAAAATTATAAGCACACCTCCCAGTGAATTCTCAGGTGCCTGGTACTAATTTACAGCAGTCCTCTGCAATAAAAACAGCCTGAAACAAATCATGCAACTGGAGACAACTCAGAGAAAAATTAATAAAAAGGGGGTAAAAAGTTTTCTTCTGCTGTAAAAGGCAGATGTATTCTTCCAGTTTATCATATTCTGGGCTCTCTTCATCATCCTGCTGTCTTCACACATAATAAATTATCTAACTGGTTTATGGTTAATTTGTTTAAAACAATTTAAGTTAATTAAGAATAAACATACTGCCTGAAGCTAAAACACAAAGCCCACATCTAAGTAAGAATATCTCAAGGTAAATATTTTCTCTATCAATATTAAGGATATGTTTACACAAACTCTATTGGACAGATGTAATTTAAAGTGGGTACTTTACGAGTCTTCAGGCCTGAGCACTAACCTGTTCTCCAGAAGAAAAATGTGGATCTTTGCCTCCTCTATTCAAGGAGAATGCTCTTAACATCTGAAAATCAGTCATAGAATATGCCAGACTGCAGATGAATGAGTCTCAGTCTGAACAGAAAAGTACACTATTTTTGGCATTTGTACTTCCATTCCTTTCTGCTGTAATTGATCTCTATTATTTTATTTATTTTTTGTAGGTCATAATGTACAAGCAAATCCAAAATGCCTACAGCAGTACCTTGGGTAAATTGTGTTGTAAGTCTTATTTCTCGTCCCCAGAAAGAAAATCTACCCACCAGGGTATTTTCCAGCTGATTGCTGGTTGTTTGTGGCATACTCTCTCTGGATGTTCTACAAAATGCCAACATTTGATATTCCATGTAGCCACTGATCCTTTTGTTCCCATTTGGAATGTAATGAAGAGCTTGTGCAATGGATATTCCACTTCATTCCATCTCATCACGTACACCTGTAGGCTTTTCTTCTCGTGCCTTCCCCTTTTATGTTGCTCACTTTATTTTACTGTAAACAACAAAGAATATATGAACTATTTTACTGCCACGTGTCACAAAATAATGTGATTTTATAGTAATGGTCTACCAAGGCTAATTCAAACCATTAAGTCATTTTATACAAACTATATGAGAAACCCACAACTCATGCCATAAATGATTTTATTCATTAAATCTCAGATTACTTTCAGAAGAGCACAACCATTCCAGATGTTTATAATTTGCTAATGTTTTATTTAAGGAACAGTAATAAAGTTTGATCTAAAAGGCAATAATAAAAAGCAGTGCAGACTGAAATTCACCACAGTTAATTTCTCATGTGAAATTTAAACAATATTTTATGTAAAACCAGTATGCTGATGCGCCATGTAATTTTTATCAAATATTTTCCTATAAATGTTTTTTAAGTTAGAATTTTTAAGGTTTTTCTCTGAAAGCCCAAACATTATTTTGATTATCATTTTACTCAAAGATAAAACCAGCATGAAAATGTTGAAATTTCTCTTGGGACAGAAATTTCACTTTCTCAGCAGCTCTAGATTTCATACATATAATATCCATACACTTCCAATTTGTATAAATAAGGCATACAGAATATTTTAAATTTCTTATCCTTTTCCTCTTCAGCCGCTTTTTTCTTTTTTTCTGGTAAACAAATAATTTTTAAAAGCTTATATATCCCATGCATAACACCAAGAGCATGAAAGCCAAACTGATTTTAAAAATACTGAAAAGTAACAGTTAAATATAGAAAAGTGAAAGTCTTCTGAGCTGAAGATATAAGACAAGTAGGACCTAAATCCAGGAGCAGGTGTGCACCAGCTGTTTGTGCATTTTAATTTACTTTGAAGGCTAAAAGAAATGACAGAAGAATTGACCTCTCTCCTGCAACGTGTGTGCTCAGTATTTCACCCTGTCTTCACAGAAATTCTTTCCCCTACTCAGGGAATCCCAGAAGTGAAGCCTCAGTCCCTGGTGTGGCAATGCAGCACTGGAGAGCACGTGATGGTGACAAGGAATTCAGACCATGGTTGATGGGGGGTCCTCTGAGACATCCTCTATAAAAACTCCAGCTGCTGAGGATGGGCAGTCAAACACAGCCAGGCACTAAATCCATTTGCTACCATTTCTAAAAGAAATGTAAAGGATTCTGCCATGGACACCATCCCAAAGCCAACACAGTGGGAAAGACCCTTCTGCCAGAACCTGACTGATCCACCTGGCCTGGAAACCAGCTCATCACTCAGCTGCAAAAGGCTTCAGCAGCCTTCTCCTTAAAGAGACTCCTCTATCCCTTCATTGACTACTGTTATTATTAATGACTGCTTAGACTGAGAACTAGATTGTGAATATTATACAGGACTTACCAGTGCTCTGCTCTTACACATCGGTGACAATCCTCTGTCTCATGCTAGTCTGGGTGTTGCTCTAGGGTTAGATATATTGTGCTTTTATAGAAATGGCAAAGTACAAATCTCACGTTGCCCTTTCCTCAGTAGGAATTTTACCATAGGAGCTCAGGCTATTTTGGGAATACCAGAATAAGCAAGGTCTGTAATATCCTCTTCAAAGATGACAATCTTTGTGCTACAAAGAATGAAATTTCCTCTATTAATTATACTTTTCTGCTGCTCTGCATCCTCAGATCCAGCCCTGTATCCTCAAAGGTATTTCATTATCTCTTCAGCCAAGAAAGGCTCGGTATCCATTACCCAGCTTCCCGCTGACAAAAGATCTTCCACTAATTACAAAGAGACTTTCTGTGGGTAAAGATTACTGCAAAATTTGAGTTGTTGCTACAGACATTCACAATGACTCTTCATTTCTGTGATGATCCTCTTACCACTCCACAGCTTCACACACTCCAGTGAAGCTCTTCAAAAATGCAGCTAGTGATGGTTACACATCTCAGGGTTGAGAGCTTGGTTCTGCCCATGGATCCCTCCCATGTCAGTGCAGTTACAGGGGGAGCCAATCCTGAGTTTCAAATCACGGAGTTCTCTGCAGGTTCACTGTGGTCATTTCCAAACCACAAAGCCTTGAAACAGGAAGTTACAGTTGCTTCACTCCGACTGACAGAAAGATGCACTCTGACACTTGCTTTGCTCTCTGGAGAGAGATCCCAAGCTCCAGCCAGATGGCTCTGAGGCTCCTGCTAGGCCAGATCCATGCTCGCCAATTTATAAGAATTGGAGACCATAATATTACACATTTCCCAGTCTCTGGTGTTAAAATTTGATGTGAAAAATGTAACTGAATCAGCTAGTGACAGCATCCTTTTATATTTTATTGCATTGTGGTTCTAATATCATTAAAAGATATTGCACTCAATTACTCAAAAGTGAGAAAAGTCCAGTATGAGCTCTTTCATGCACAAACAGAAAGCACTTGGAGTAGCTAAGGGGTATTAATGTGTGGGAAATCTGAGTTGAATACACTTTGTAAACTGCTGTGGAAGAAGAGTTCTTTTTTTCTTCCCTGCTTCTAGGGACAAACATGATTATTTTACTGAGAATAGGGGAAAAAATGGAAACAAAGCAAACAACTGCAGTTCTAGAAATTCTGCTCCATAAATTATGCCGATAAGGAAAATGTAGCTGGGTGATTTTACAATGCTTGAGTTTCAAATTGAATTAAGCAAAAGTGCTTTATGTGCATTGCCAAGCACTTTCAAGAGGCTGTTTCCTGTCTTTCATGATGCAGTTATCTTTTAATGAACTAGGTGTTTGGGTTTTTCACTAATGTGATGCATTTCATCTGAAAGATCTTACACTACACGGGAATAAAATATTCATAATTGAGCATCATGGTCCTTTTAGTTACTTATCCTCAGAGTGAGATTTTTAAAAAGAGCATTACTTTACAATCATTTAGATTTTATTTTCTTTCCAATTTTCCTTCTCTGTAACATTTCCCAAGGTGTCCAAGGTTGTTATAAATCACAAATGCACACACAAAAGATTTTGCCTGAACTCAGCATGCCTCAGATCCTTTTCACTGTAGAGCACAATGAGAAAAGTTGACCAAAAGAGATTCCACTGTGAATTCATTCGGATCTGCATGGAAATGTAGAAATTTCCTGTCTCCCTTATTTCTGACTAATTACTATACACATCCTATTTCTTCATTTAAATCTGAGTTGTTTGCTTCTTTCCACAACAAGGGTACTACATACCCTGGGAACATATATCAAGTTGTAAATGGCTTTGAGGATATCATTCAACATTCATTCAGCTTTACCTTTTGATGATCAAAAATTGATCCATTCTTAAAGACAGGCATTCATTCTTAGAAATTGGCCTAAGAATGTGTGCCTAAACCAAAGCAAAATCTTCAGAGGGTTATTTTATTAAACATCCAGATATGAATGCTGCATTCTGCTGCATTCTCACACCCAAACCTATGGTCATTATTTAACCAAAAAATTGTTCTTTTTGGCTTGTACACACAGAATATTTTTCTTCCTTTCTTGTATGAAAAATGCCCCTCAATCTCTACTTCTTTGCCTGGTTTCTCCATATATAAGTAATCTGCAGGACACCACTTGTTTAACAAATATTTCATCTTTTGCTCCTTTATCAGCAGAACTTCTCTGCCTTGTAAGATACATAAGAATTATATGCCTAAAATGCCATTCAGATTTTTCAATTTGGAGCCTAGAAGTAGGAAAGAATCAAGAGTATTATAAAATTCCTTATGACAATAACAGTAATAGACTCTGCCTCTTAAAAGTTTTGTGTTAGTCTTTCTGTAGGTTAAACATTTACAACACTGTGATTTACACTGTAGTATGTCTTTAACATCAAAGGAAAAGCTCTAAGATCAAAAAATTTGAGTTGCTGATGACTGAAGATAAAAAAATTGAATATATTTTAGACTTAAAATCATGCTAATAATTTAGAAAATAAATTGTCTGCACTTGATATTTCAGGGATAACCTCTGCTTACTGAACTTAAGAAACTAGAGATTTGTCTTTGAGATTTCATAATGTTTTGTTAAGATTTCACAAAACTGTATCTGGTCATGGTCACAGTTTGAATTTATTCACTGAATATGTTTATGTTGAAGTCTTCTAATACTTTCATTGGTCCAGAAGGAAAATTCTAAATGCAACACAGGAAGTCCAATGCTTTTCTTCTTCATATTTCTCCCAACATTGAGCTCCATTAACTTTCTATAGCATGAGAGTTTTAGAATCCTGGCTTTAAGTCTGATTCAAAGGCTTCTGAAAGTTCACCTAAGGAAGGATATTTATTGGTTCAGTCAAAGAGTATCAAATGTTCAGAAACCAAGCACACTTTTTGTGTACATTTCACAAACGTAATATCTTTTGGATGTCTGTAAGAAAAAAATCTATTAATGTAACATTATAATAAAGAACTGAAGTTATAATAAGAAAAATGAGTTAATATTGTACTGAATTAAGGCTCTCAATATACACATCTCACTTTTGTTACAGTTTACCATTACTATTAATTTTATTTAAGGTTCAACTTGAAGCATTCAATTCCCATTCTAATTCTATTTTTTTACTTATGTTCAACAAAACTATGCAGAATACCCTCATTCAATGTGATAAAGGAAAGATCTTCCTTTGAAATACATTGAATTTGCTCAATTTTCCAGTCAAAACTACAGAGAATCTGTAACAGAGCTGGTGGTGAAACACAGCTGATAAAAGCTGCAGGTATTGTGGCTGCTGCCCATGGAGAGGCTTGAAGCCAAATGGACGAGGGATCAGCACCTATGCCAAGAATTATTGTGAGGCAGAGATGGGGATTTGACTCATGGGAGGGAGAGATGAAGCCCTCCTAAGGGAGGGATGAATGCTGGATTGTACATCACATCCTTGCTGCCCCATGGGACACCCCAGGAAATGTCAGTGGGGTAGATCCTTGCCTGAGATTCTGTGAGTGGGGACAAGCTCAGGATTCTTTTCTGGGCCAGGAAAGGAACGGGGAGTAATATTTTAAAGGCACATTTTGTTTTCCTTCCCAGCATCAAGAGGCCTGGGCAGGTGCTCCACAGAAAGGACTCAGAGTGTGGTATTTTCTGGGGTGCCCATGGCAGGAAGGAAAGATGACTCTGATTCCATGTTCTTAGAAGGAGAAGGTTTAACAAGATAATAATGAAAACTCATGACTGACTCCTCAGAGTCCAACACAGCCTGACTGACTTAATAAAAACAATTCACCTGTTGGATAAACAATGTCCAGACCACATTCTAAAGCAGCAAAACAGAGGAGAAGCAAATGAGATAATATTGTTTTCCTTTTTCTCTGAGGCTTCTCAGCTTCCCAGGAGAAGAAATCCTGGTGAAGGGATTTTTCAGAGAATATGATGGTGACATCAGAGGGCAGGGACAGCTGCTCTCACTGTGGCTTCAGCACTCTCAGCTGATGAGGGATACGTGAGACGGATTGCACCTCTACCATTTCTAACCTGCCCTTAGTTCAGAGAATGGTTTTCAGCTGAGAGGAGGAGTGAACCACAGAGAGATACAGAAGTATTTACATCAGAGACAACTCTATCACCAATGATTGTTCAGGTTTACCCAAATAAACACAGATAATGCCTCTGTATAATTTCTCAGCATCACAGGTGGAACATTTATTTACTCACTCTAATTAAACTTGTTTTAAAAACTCATTCAGTGCTCATCAGAACAATGCAAGAAACAGCCATAATAGATTTTCTAAGGAAAGACTCTAAAGCATATTTTGAATATAGGAAGTGGCCAAACAGCATAAGGAAATTGGGATACTCAACAATGGAAACAGTCTTCCTTTTCTGTAAAAGTGAAAAAAGCTCATTCTGACAATCTGAAGAAAGAAACACAAAATTTTCTTGACTTTGAAGCAATATCTTTGCTAAGTTATGTTGAATCAAGTGTCCATGGCTCCACATAGACTAATGGCAGAATATGGCTCATTTTGCTTAACCCTTTAGATATGTTTAATATATGCATGTAAATGACTCTAACTTGATGTGGAAATAAATAATTCAAGTTGGTTTTAACGAGATCTAAATTACTCACTGCAGTATACATTGTTCTCCGTAGACTGAGCACAGCAGAGTAAATTTTAATTGTGATGCTTAGGGATTTTCATCAGCAGTGAAACCCCTTGTGCACTGAAATGAGAGTGTTCCCTAGAGAGTGCAGAGGCGGGCAGAGAGAATATGTAATGAACTGAGCTCAACAGAATGAAGGTCAGAGCCAACATTCATGCAGAAAAGAGGTCACCCTAGGAAGCTGTGTTATTAAATACAACCTGGGATGTCTACACCTTGACAAGAAGCAGGAGGAAATCGCTTCTTATTCCAGATATAATCAAATGATAACATGTAGGTGAATTTGCAGTGGATTTGAAAGCCAAGATACATCTTAAGGAACAGGAATTTAGTGATTTGCAAAATAGAACATGACTTTACTGGCCGTATTCTTGGCCAAGAACATACTCATCCTTGTTTAAAACTGACACAAGGAATTTTTAAGAAATACAGATGTGCAAATGATTTCGTCTCACCAATCAAAAGGAACTCAGCAGAGCTACTGCTGCAGAATTTGCAGAAGGGAGAATTACAGCTTCATCTTGCAATAGAGCAAGAAACAGAGGATGTAAAATTTAAGTGAAATTATTTTGGAGACTGAATTAAAAGACAACAGGGGAAAAAAACTTCTCTAGACAAATCATTATGTGGTGGACAGAAACAAACTGGATGACAAATGATCAGCACCACATGGGTTACCCCGGGAGAGACAAAATACAGTAAATATAAAAATGCATTCAGAGCTCTGAACATCTGAGGAGTGACTGACAGAGAGCTGTGGGTTATCCAGTTCAGCTTACAAGTCCAGTAGGATGATGAAAGTTTGCTAATTGCCTGAGCACTTGTGAAGCAGCAAAGAGACCACACAAACTCTCACAGGTATTTGATGTTTGACACCACAGCTATTCTGCCTCTGGATGTCCAGGCCCAGAGGATGGAGGGCAATGGAGTTACATCCAGCTGGGGCTGATCACAAGTGATGTGCTGCAGGCCAGCTCTGCTTAATGTCTATCAATGGTCTGGAAGAGGGGATCAAGTGTACCCTCAGTAATTTTGCAGTCAATGCTAAGTTGATCTGCTGGAGGGCAGGAAGGCTCTGCAGAGGGATCTGGCCGGGCTGGCTCCATGGGCTGAGGGCCAGCCAGGTCCTGTCCTGGGTCACAACAACGCCCTGCAGCTCCAGGCTGGGGCAGAGGGGCTGGAAAGGGCCTGGTGGGAAAGGCCCTGGGGGAGCTGCTCAGCAGCAGCTCAACAGGAGCCAGGTGTGCCAGAGGCCAATGGCACCTGGCCTGTCCCAGCCACGGTGGGGCCAGCAGGACCAGGACAGTGACTGTCCCCTGCCTGGGCACTGCTGAGGCCACTCCTCAAACCCTGTGTCCAGCACTGGGCCCCTCACAACAAGACAGACACTGAGGGGCTGGAGTGTGTCCAGAGAAGGGAACAGAGCTGGGGAAGGGTCTGGAGCACCGGGAGCAGCTGAGGGAGCTGGGCTTGGGCTGGCCTGGAGTAAAGGAGGCTCAGGGAGTTCTCCACAACTCTCTGACAGGAGGGTGCAGGTCGGGAGTCAGTCCCTTCTCCCAAGTCACAAGCAACAGAATGAGAGGCAATGGCCTCAAGTTGCACCAGCGTGGATATTAGGAATATTTCTTCATGGAAATTGTTGTCAAGCATGGGAACAGGCTGCCAGGGAAGTAAATCACCATCTCTGGAGGAATTTAAAAGACAGGTAGATGGGGCTTTTGGGGACACAGCTTAGCAGAGACTTGGAAGAGTCACATTTTCAATTGTATTTGACAATCTTAAAGATCTGTCCCAACCTAGAGGATTCTGTGATTTGGAGATTCTAATTTGGGATGTCCACAAGAGAAGGATCTATCTTAGGGTTATCCACTTTCCTAGAACTCCTTAAAAGAATAATCATTGATACTATTTAAATTTTACTCTTTTCAATCTGTACATCTCCTTAAAGAGATCTGTCTCCTCAGATGTGGGTTTTAACTTCTACAGTCTGTGGACTGAGTAGCCTGATGAAAAGAACTATGGTCCTTCAATCAGTTTTTAATAGCATTGTCCTCCCTTTTTGTTCTGAAAGCAATTTACATAGTACAGCACTTGCACCTACTGATTGGAGGCATTTATTACACTTTCCCTAAAAGTAAAGATCATAGCATGGCTTTTTAGTATTGAAAGAATCAACTTCCAAAGCTGTTAAGCTTTCAAATTTAATTGTTGTGTGGCTGTGATTTTTTTGAGATTTTTTTTCTTTTCTTATTCCAGATATAATCAAATGATAACATGTAGGTAAATTTGCAGTGGATTTGCAAGCCAAGATACATCTTAAGGATTTTTGGTTTTTTGGTGGTTTTTTTTGTTTGTTTTTTTTTCCCCAAAGTGTATGAATAGCAAAAAAAAAAACCCAAAAAACCCAGAAACAAGTGCTGAAAGTAAGTATGTGATTTTGAAATTCAGTTAAATGGAATAACTCAATTATCTTTGAATGCTTTGCCTGTGTTCACCCGCATACGCATCAAACACAACTAACACCAGGAGAGCTACTCTGCCTGTAGTGGGGAGAAACCAAACAGAACGTGGTTCACTACTCACTCAGCATCCCTGACTGATGGGGAGATGTCATGCCTAACAACTACAACACATGGCTTTGGACTGGCATGCAACCAACACCCATTGCAAGAGGGGAGGAATGCCAAGACAGAAAATAGCTCCTCCTCGATGAGGAGTATAACAGACTTCACTGCTATGTTAATAGACAGATGAATGTGTTTAGCATATTTCGAACTATTAAAAAAACAAAAAAAAAACAAGAATTAAAGTCCTTGCTACCATGGCTGCAAGTTTCCCAAAGACATTAAACATGTGATGCCTTCATCCAACCCTGAGTGCATTCTCGGCGCACACTGAGCAGATGTGTGCCATCCTTTGAGCTGAGCAGCAGCAGGCTTGCAGCAAGGCTCTGGACCCCAGTTAATCTCCTGCTCCCCAGCTGAGCTGGCTGTCCTGGGCTGAGTGCCTCATTAACCCTGGCAATGAGGATCCCAGCTGGGGCAGAGGCCCCACAGCCCCTCAGAGCTGCCTGCAAAAGGCAGCTGGAACTGCACTGCATGAGCTCAAGCCACACGAGCACGGAGATTTTAACAGGATATGGGCACTGCATGTAGGGCTGCCTGCCTTTAAATTGTTCCAGTACAGCCAGATTCTACATTTTAAAAGGTGTTCAATAATCCAATAATGATGCTTAAAACAAGTCTGCTGAAATGCATGACCTAATATATTTTTAAACACCATTTCCCAGCTCTACTCATGTCTCAACTAAACAGGTTTTTGGGGCTTGCATTCTATTCAGGGAAGTGGGAAAAAAGAACTGATTGGGCCAGAAAAAAGAAAATTCTAATGGCACATTTATTCTATTTGGCAAATTATTTCTTCTGTTTGGCACATTAATGCCAAATGAATGGAATTATGAACTGAATGGAGGGAAGGGGAAGAAGTGAAAACATTTTTGGATAGATCTGGGGAGAAGATCGTGACAAACATACCAGAGGAAGAACTAAACAGCCTTTTCCTTTTGCTGATGGTCAGAGGTACCGCAAAGTAGGAGAGTGTTATCACTTTCTGTAAAGTGTTTAGATGGGATAAAAGGTTTCTTGACCTTGGAAAAGGTAGTTGTTAATTTCATACATACAACCTGCTTCTTGCTGCAGAAATCAGGACTGTTCTGAATCAAATGGACACACATCATGACACGATGACAGCTGTAAAGTGTGCAAGATGCCTGCATAAGCCAGATGTAAAGCCCTGGCAGGGGACAGAAAAAAAATCTCAGCTAAGAATGAGTTGATGAAAAATATAATTGTGTAAAGAAGCTCTGAAAAGGTCTCTAAGACTTATTTATGTGAGTTTCAATGGAATAGTTATTTAATTCATAAATTGTGCCCCATTTTTCCCACTTCCCTCTTTCTTTGTACTTTTACCATTTCTGTTTCTTTGCCAAACAGGTTTAATCAATTAAAAATGTATTATTATACTTCTATAAAGCTCACAGCATTTACAGATATATTGACAAGCACTGCCTACTGTGCTTCCCTTCAGAGGAGAACAGCTGAACAAAATGGCCACTAGCAGAAAATAGACACGTCTGCTTCTAAAATTCAAAAACTTACAGGAAACCTGGCAACAAGACAGTATGAAGAAAATTCCAAACCTTCTCTATTTATGGTATCTGCTTAGGTTTAGTGTGGACAGCAATTAAAGGAGGGAACATTTCTTTCACAGGGGCACAACAAGAAAATATTAGGCTTCAAAAAAAAAAAAAGCAGAAAATTTTGCAATCTCAGAATTGTTTGAGATCCCAGCAAAGCTCAGTGGTCCCGAGACCATCCAGCTCTCTGCAATCATTTCTCCAAAACAATCAGAATCCTCTTTTTGAAGCTTCTTTGCCTCCTGCAGCTGACAGATATTTGACAGTGTTAATGATCACAGTGGGTATTGAAAGCCACCAGCCACTATTAACCTTCAGTGTTCTAGAGAGGCAGGGTGGTGTGTCTCCTCTCCTTGACATAACAAGAAACATTTTTCCACTGCAGGAATTAGCAGTAATTGGCTCTTATTCTGATTGTCCCATACACACTCAATGATAATTTGCAGGTGCAAAGGCAGGCAAGTTTCTGAATGCGTATTAATCTCTAGGCTCTGGAAAGACACTTTTTATTTTTATAAAACTTTTTATGGAAGTTTTTGTTACCAAAAGAAATTTCTTCAGTCCCACATAAAATCCCAACCTCTTTCCCTTTTGCATGTTAAAAATCAGGAACTGAAGCCTGTAAACAAGACTGTTCAAATAAAGGAAATATATAATTAGATCTTAATTGTAGAGGAAGGAACTGATAATTGTGTGATTACTCTTCAGCTATGGGAACATCTTGCTCCAGTAATGGTCCTATTGAATTACATAAGGCCACTTTTGAAAAAAAGATAATATTCTATCCAAATATTACTTGAGAGTCTTAAACACTAAATTATTTCAACAGTCCTACACAACATGCACTTGATCTGAAGTATCGAGACCATCAGACTTTCCTGTTAAATATTGTCAAGTCAATGCTAGCAATACTACCAAATTAAAACTCAGACACTCTTAAAATGCCAGTTCTTTTATGCACATTATTTTATGTATGAAAACTTGAAACTGCTGCTTTTAAAAAATATAATTCTATTCTCATTTTATCTCTTCTAGATATTTCCCCATTCAACTTATTTTTGTTTCCACTTCTCACTTGGCAATGGAAAAAATCCTCAGTGACTTTCAACATATATGTAACTGCTTATATATTGGGATGCCAGGGTATTAATAACCACAAAATGTTGCAATTACTAGACTAAAAGTAACAATATAACATGTTAAATTCCAAAAGTATCAACACCTTTCCTTGGAATTATAAAAGGCCATAAAAAACAGCTGAATACATTCCATGTTTTTTACAAAATCTGTATCTACAGACTAAACGAAAATTAGTGGTTCCACCTTTAAAATTGAAAAAAAAAAAACACTTCTAGTTCCATTTGAGCAGGTTTTAAATATTAAATTTGAAAGGGTAACAAGCAAACAAACATAACACCTAAAAGACTGAAACACATCAAGCAGCCTGGGACAGAAAGAATCCATGGAGATAGCTTTATTAATATATCATATTTTCTTTAAAAAGTAGCAACTAAACATATGTTTGTATTTCCCTCTGTTTCTCTAGGTAAAAACTATCTATTAAATAAATCTGAAGACTGAAACATTATAATCTGTCAAAGTGATTTTGAAATATATATATGTATATATGGAATGTATAGATACATATCTATTCATATATATGGAATGTATAGATACATATATATATTATTTCCTGGAATTTAAGCACTCAGAGCAATGTAACTGCAGTAAGAGTTGCACAGCTGAGCTGATTTTTGTTATTTAAGATATGGCCTTAATGTCCCTTATGTGGTATTTGGGTGTATGCAACTGTCCAATTATTTTGTCCTGCTCTATTTTTCAGCCCTTCAAGGCATAGTTCAGCAATTATAAATCCTACTTGAAAGCAGTTTCAAGAGAAAGACAACAAATTTGCAAATTAGTTATCTTCCCTCACCTACCTGCAGAAAAAGCAGCCTTTGGTCCCCTCTTTCATTGACTGAGTCACCTGGAAGAGCCCCTGATCAGAGGAGACACAAGTTAATTTGTGCCTGCATTGCTTGCTGGCAGATCAGAAACCATCACAAGCCTCCCAGAGCACTGGCTCCATTATGTGCAGTGACATTACCAGGGACGTGTCACGTTCAGCAAGCACCATCCCTTTAATTGCCTGTCATTACAAAACACTCCTGCTTTAAATAACAACACACCACAGCCACTTTCTTTCCCTGACTGATTTTTTACAGTTCCATGTTGAATCTTAGACAAAAGGAAGGAGAACAGGTCAGTGCCTACAAAGGAAAGCAGTCAAATTACTCTGCTGAGCAGAGCAGAAATGGTCACATCTTCCTCAGTCATCTGGCCTCCAGAAACATCATCATCCTTGAAGGGCCCTTCAGAAGGACACTTGAAACATTCTCTTTTATGGTAAGATGGGTTTGTTTGTGATGGACCTTGGTGCTCCCCTGCACATCTCTGAGCTGGCTGTGCCTCTGCAAATCTCAATGAGAGTGAGGTGACCTCGGCAGAGCAATGATCTTTTGGGTTAAATGACAAAGGATTTTGGATCAGGCTTAGAGCCAGATGGTTTTGTAACTTCTGGGGCTCCTCAGGCAGAGGAAAGAAGAGTCTTGTGAGGTTATGCCTGATTCCTCCCTGTTTGAGTGAGCACATGGCAATGCCTCTCTCTGCCTTTGTGCTGCTGGACACACATGCTGACCCTTTCTCCTGGCTCTGGGCTCTCACTCAGCTCCTGGGAAAACTGAGCACAGTCAAGTCTGTCTTATACACATGGGTGTTTGGGCATGATTTGCTATGCTTCCATCTGTGGAAACAAACAAGGAGTTAGCCTAGAATGTGAATAGGTTAGTCCTAACACAGGTGGTAAAATGAAACTGAAGGTATAGAGTAGATCCAGAGCATTTTTCAGCAAAATCTGCTACCCCCCCATAATTAGAGACTACAGGGATTAAGGATATTTTCCTGGGCTGCCACTGTCTCCAGGCTACCTGTGTCAAAGTCTCATTTTCATTTTCATTTTTTAAGCACATCATGAGAAATAAGACTGTCTTCCCTTCCTCAAACCTCAACACTCCAAAAGTGTAAAATTCCATGGTGTAAAAGAGGTGAACAGAGCAAACCTCTGCAGAAATCCAGAGGAACAGCTGTGCTCCTTCCTGCAGAGACCTTCTGTAGGACCAACAGAAGAAAAGCACAGGAGGAAGACACTGGTATTACAATATCTTTGCACTCAACAACTTTTGCTCTCACCACCAAATTTACAATCATTAAAAACCATTTCCCATGTTGTCACCTTATTTCAAAGTTTCCATACCTTCTTGGTGATTTCTCATGGGCATCTCCTCACAGCACTGACCCCTTCTTCTTCACTACACAACCAAACATCTCCAACTCTTTTGTAACACTCGTCTTCTTCTTGGACACAGCTGTGCCCTGTTAAGGGCAGGCCTGCTCCTAATCTTTGGGGATTAGCCCAGCTGCAGCTCCTCAGGGGTGAGATTGCCTTCTGCACTGTTCTCTTACATTCTATCCCTCCACAATTTCCCAGCTGCAAGAAAAGTGACCAGGCACTAATGCAACTGCAGAGTCCTCGTCCAGCATTTCAGCCTTGAAGACCATGGTTCAAATTGAGCATGTGATACCATATAAAAGAATTTGATACCATCACCTTCCTCTGTCAGGCCTGTTTATTTCACATGCTGAAAGCAACAAACAGCTTGCTGCAGTTGGAAACCATAGCTAAAAAAGAAAAATAAAAAAGAGAGGACACAGCATTGCATTACAGTGGCATTAAAAACATACAAGTACAAAATCTTCCACTGATGGGGCTGCAGGGGAAGTGCAGGGGGGAGGCTGTTTGAAAAACAGCAGCTGTACAGCCAATATGTCTCAGTCTTGTCTGAACTTCTCCAAAACTTTAGCCAAAATGTATTCAAAGTTAACCATGAAACAAGTGCTTCCCCTTTTAAATGTAAACCTTTGGACTTAATTCTATTTTTCTAGTGTATTTTGAGCCTCCTCATTTTAGATCATCACTAGCACACCTGCTAGGGGCACTGAATGGATGAGATTTTTAAGCAAAAAATCCAACTAGCCATAACAAATCCAAAGGCACTGACTCAATTCTAGAAGTTTCTGATAATCTAGAAAATTTTAACTGAAGGCAGCAGACAAGACTTGCATTGGACACATGTTTCACAAAATTCATATAAGAAAAAAAGAAATCTCTTTTTTCTTACCCTGGAGAATGAGCTGAATTTTTCTTAGAGGTGAAGCCTTACTCAGCTTGCTACTCCAGCCAGTCCTGTTGACTTTGACAATATGAAGTTAAGTTAGAACAAGACTTCTGGAAAATCCCAGCAGGAAGAATCTCTTGCTCTTATATAAACTGAGTTCTCTGACTGAAAACGAAACAAGCCTTTTTTGTTCTTTTGTTTCTATTTTATGAGACTTAGGATTTGTGGATGGCCATTTAGCTGGTAGTGATATCTGCCACAAACAGATTGGCTCATCAGGGATTTAACATAAGCCAGGTTCATTTTATACCAATATTCAGCTTTGGTACTTCTGATAAGCTTCCATGACAATAGAACAATTACAAGACTTGAAAATAAATAATGCTTTAGTCAATTGCACCTTATTTTTAAAAGGATTCATGACAATTCAATGAAAGTAATTTGTTTTTCTCTCAGTAATTATTCTGACATATTCCTTGCAGCTAGGCTACAACATTTCACAGGTTAAGGAGAACAGATGTGATTTCTTGGTCAGCTACTTTTCTTGAGAGTTAATAAGTTAACAAAGCCCAGATCATATATTTTTCACAACTATTTGTAGCTAGAAAAGACCTGGGTATCTGATTTCACAACAGATGAAGGGGAAGGTGGGAAAGAAACAACCAGTCTGGATAACCCTTGATACCATTGTACACATGTGGAACAGCTTAAGGAAGGCTGTAATTAGATTAGGGACATTTTTCAATGGGCCAGGCTTTGCATGAAAAACAGTGTGGTGGGACATTTTTCCTACCTATACATTGACACTTTGCCCCAGCAGCTCAGAATTTACACTCTTTTTTTTTTATTTTGTGGTTTTTTCAGCAGATGCAGGTATGAACACTAAACTCTGAGGAGCTCTAATTTTATTACTTGGGAAATAATTAAATACTTATATGATGTTAACCTCTACCAAGAGCCAGATACCCAGGAAATAACACATTGTACTGGTTACTCTGTTCATAAATACTAAACTTGCTGGTTTTTCAGCATCCAAGGAATCTGCTCAGATACTGTGTTCTCTATTTTCCATGCAATCAAATCAGACCATGAAAGATGTTCCAGGCAGTACAGAGCTGCTGTCTCTTACTAAAAACTGTTTATTAGAATTTTAAGAGACTCAAAGGACTAAAAAGGAAAATGGTAAGTCAGCATATGTGAAAAACTGCATATTAATGCTTTTTGAATTCTTTATTTTAAAAGTTATATTTACGGACTAAATGAGATTGTAATATCATGACAATCTTGCAGTTCTTTGAGCTTAATACTCCCTGTAATGCAACTTAATTTATTTTACAGATAATAGAATAGACACCAAAATTACTAAAATCTGGAGAAGCAGAATCAGAATTCTTAGATGATGCTTCTGTTTTTGTTCCCGGTTTTCTGTTTTAAGACAGAAAAATCACTTGAGTTATAGATAAACCCAAAAATATAAAGATGTATCAATTCAACGGCAAAAATTTTGGGAGTCTTGCTTTACATCAATCTAAACCTTTGCAGTAGGGAGTTGATAATATCTTGTGGGTGAGGTTGCTAATGGATCAATAAGGGAATGCAACCCTTGGGATTGTGTAACGCTGGCAAACAGATATTTCTGTTCCATGCAGCGATAAAGGTAAAGGTTTGGTGAATACATTTCAGCCCTCCTGAGGAGTTCCAAACTGTTCTCTTTGGCTGCCTGCTAGCTGTTATTCACTGTGATTTGTGATCTGAGCCAAGCAACTCCTCTTTTTTCTGCTGTCCAAACAGATGCCTGAAACATCCACTGCAGGAATATTGAGAGCACCAAGTAACAAACACTGCACAGCAGATGTGAGTGTTAGAGCATGACTGCCTTTGTTCCAATTCAAATTCAGGTACTCACCCAGATATTCTCTAAAAATGGTGCATCATGTGAGCATTCATGCTTGGCAAACAAGATATTTCATGAGGGTTGAATGTAATAAATTTCAGGGGACTCACACCAGTTTTGTTAACTTTGTTTATTTGTATTTATCTGTCTTCAGTGTTAGGAGAATCTTGTATGAGAAGTTGTAAATCTCCACAAAGTACAGTAATTTTTTTCTGGATATCTTTTGTTTTTTCAGCTAAAATGGCAATCACATATATACAAAAACACTCAGAGAAGTGCTTTCTGTGTATTTGACATTTATTTTTAATTTACACCTATCACAAAACACACATGCTTAATCACTCCCTGCATGATCTGTGAAATGAAGAATTACAACCACTTCCTGCCTTTGGGGCAAGGAGTAGATAGATTTTTATAAGAATACACTGTAAAACCCATTCCCAGAATAGATACACTTGAGAGTGGGCTTCTGAATCCATTTTCTTCAGTTTTAGCTGAACTTTAATCCATGACAAGGATCTTTATATATAATGTGCTACACTCTTAGCCAAAGCCAAGAAACATTGCCAGCAAAACTACCCAGATTCTGATTTTATGCTCCTTTTCTTGTCATTCTAATGATTATGTCATGCATTTATTTTGGTGACAGCAGAAAAAAGAAGATAATAATCCACTTGCATTATCAGAATTACTCCTTCAAACTCAGGCATTTCTAGATGACAGACCAGCACACAGACAAGCCAAGCTAATACAAAATCAGAACTTAAAGCTGCTTTTTTTTCCACAACTCACCTAATGTGGCAGTATCAATTTTTTGTTTCAGCCTGAGCTCATTCTAAGTCTGTTTGAGCATCTATTCCCCTGTGACATGCAAGTCTAAATACTAACAACACATCCAGGAATTTACTGGGAATTACAATGCCAAGCCCTGGCACAAACATCCAGCTTCCATGACTTCCAGTGACCTTCTCAGAGGACTCTGTACATCTATTACCTATAAATGTGTAGCATGCTCAGCTGCATGTGATCCTAAGTCAATGGGATAGAAAATATTTTGACAGAGCAGTTTTACATCCACATCCTCTACCCTGTCACAAAGAGTAAATTTCTCTCATAACAGATCAGTGAAGTCAAAATGCATCATTCATGTGCTGCTTTAACCTCCTGTAATACAGATTATAACATACAGTTTATGATGTGTTAAAAATAAAAAACTTTTTGTAACACGTTTTTTGTTATTTATTTACTTATGTGTTTTATGAGGTTCCTACTTTTCAATTTCAATAGAAACACAGCACTTGTTAGCAGAGAGCAGAGGAAAGCCAGCTCTCTCCAATACACCCTTGAGAGGTCACAAAACACAGCAGAAATCCAGGGAATTTTTCTCTGGGACAGGATTTCTCCCTTCCACAGATGTTTGTATATCCCCAACTTCCACACTGGGAACTGCAGTGTGAGCACTTTCTGCCCTCTGTCCTTCATCGCCCAAACACCTTTGGACAGCTCACCTGTTGTGACTGAAGCTTTGAAAATATGTCAAGAACAGAACTGCAGTGACCTCCAGGCTCTCAGTTAGTCCCCAAATAATTTATAATTTCCCATTAAAATTTATATACTTTCTTGAACTGACACCTTTATGTAGAGCTGGGACGAGTGGTGAGCAATATTAATGTTTTTCAGAAAATGCCTCATATGAAGAGTTCATTTTACACAGTTATACCATTTCACATAGATAATTCAACAGTACTGAAGCCAGGCAAATAAATTAATCTATTTTGTTGTTACAAATTAATTGTGCACTAGATTTGGATAAATCATCTCCTTTACTATATACCATGGAATTACTGCACACTGAAAATTTTCAAGTTCCTAAATAACACACCTAAATATATCTCATATGTTAATGCTGATTTTGATCCCAGAATAATCTTTTTTCACCTTAATCTTTTTTCACTTAAATCTATCTATACAGAATCATTTACTGTTAAAGCAAACCAATTAAATGACAGCATAATACTTTTTCTGCAACTGACCAAAATTATCATAAGAATTCAGAAACTAATTTAACATAACAAGCATTTCACACCTAATCAAATACAAATTTAAAAAATTAATTACCATTAAAAAAAAATTGCTGAATATTTGTGTCACTCTGTAATGGTGGTGACTATCAAACTCAGTTGGAGAGCAGCAAAGGGATTCCTGTGATGATGAATTCATGAATGTCTCTATTTCCACTGAAATACTGCATTTCCAAAGAGCTCACCTGGCTCAAGGTAAAAATGCTTCAGCAGAAGAAAGCTGGGGGAGGTGGAGCCACCCCAGGCACTGTGGGGTGATTGGTCAATACTGCACAACAATAATGAAAATATGACTTCTTAAAGCATCAAAGCAATGAAGAAGGAAAAAACTGAAACTAATGGAAATGGAGGTGATCCCACTGCTGCTGAAACCTTATCCATATTCTTCTGAGGGCTTTACAAATGTAACTGACAGCAGGAAAAGGTTTTCACAGACCCCAGAGGACAAAGAAGTGCCCAGCTCCCATTAAAAATTTTTGACTGAAATAAATCCAGTAGAAACAAATATAGAACATTAATTTATGGTGTAATGGGAAACAAATTGTTTTCCTCAAAGCATTTGAGATATTTAGATTTAGATCATCTCAAATTTAGATAACCTTGTCACTCAGCAGAAAAAAAGTCATTTTTTGCATGGAACAAGTGAGTGATGGTAATGAGAAAGGTATTAATGACAGTACAGAGACATTCATTGAGATAAACCTACCCATAAGGAAGGCACCCACAACATCATGATGATGATTTTTCAACTAGTTCATGACATACAAGTATTTGACATCCTTCATGAAGAAATTCCCTTGAGCAGCACTGAGCACTTAGCAGCACTGAGTACTTTGTCTTAATGCAACAAAGAACAGAAAATACATGGAACAATGATTTTAAGAACATTCTTAAGGACAAGAAGGTACTGTTTGATTTGTTAGACAGTGGTCAATTGTGTCTGTGCCTGTGCAGATTCCACTAAAGGTGAACTTCAAATATTAATATAATTTTAATCTAACTTTTCTGCCCGACAGCAAAGTGTCTGGAATATATAAAGGCAGATCCAAAATATCACAGACATCTTTAAGAACTTTTCATTCAAGGTCAAAGTATTGGTTTGCCCTAGTCTATCTAAATGGCAACAACAGGATCTAAATTGAGTGACCTTCATCCCCCTTCCCCCTCCTACCATAAGTCTTGAGAAGGGCTGCAGTCCTGGGTATGTGAGGAGTTGAATATTTAAAACAAACATGGAAACCTTTTGAGTTCTCTACAATACAGAAAATGCATTAAACTGCAGTTTCATGCCAACATCATGTTTACAGGAATGTGTTTTTATTGTAAGTAGAAAGGTATTTCCCAGTGTGGCCCAGCTTGGTGACTCCCTGAAGTTAGGGCTCTGGAAGTATGATGATCAAATTACATATATATATATATATATATATATAAATATATACATATATACATACATACATATATATATATTTTTAATATATTTTATATAATATATATAGTTATATATATTTGTGTGTGTGTGTGTGTAGTCTGGGAGAAAGTTCACTAAGCTCTGGAATTCTTTGGAGGAGGGGAGGGCACAGAGGAACAAAAAAGGCAACAAAAATATGGATTAAAATCTGAAATGTCTTTTTGTTTCACTGCTTTTTAACTTCAGAAGTGCAGTAAAATCTGTTTTCAGCTAACTGATAGTTCTAAGGTGATTTAATATCTTCAGACAAAAGTAGCCATATAAAAAGGAAGAGACAATAGATTGGTATTTTTTATTCCCTGGCATACACACAACTTTTTTCTCATTTATGTGGCAACAAGGGGAAGAAATCTCAGTGTGGTTTATAGGTGGGGAAGACAGAAATCATTTCCTAAGTGCCATTTATAGAGGAAGGACACGTTAAACTGAAAGGATTGCAGCAGTTAAGAGAGGGAGGGAGCAGAAGTGTGTGAAGAGCAGGGAGTCACTCTTCACAGGAAAATACCACCCTGCATTTCCTCGGGCTCAGAGCTGGCTGCAGCCCCTCAGGCTGACGGGGAGCAGCTGGATTTGGATGCCCCGGGTGTGGGGAGCCATTGCTGCCAGCCAGGGAGGGCAGAGAGGGGACAAGGCGGGAGCGGGCAGTGCCCGGCTCGCTGTGCCCCTGCTGGGCAGCACCTTGGCTGGGGCCACCGCCCCTCCCAGAGCTCTGCAGCCACAGCCAGGCCTCTTTGGGCTGCTTCTAAACAGGGGCTAGACAAAATCATGAGAATAAAAAGCTGCTATATTTATTGAAGGGCCCTCAGGTGTATTTCGGGCAGACAAAGCCCACTCAAGGGCTATACCTAAAAAATGGACAACGGGTCACAGGTTTTCATGCTTTTATAAATTTGGTCTATTTGCATACTGGGGGTTAATCTTCCAATTACAGCTTCAGGTAATGTCATTTACTCCAAGTTTGCTCCCCCCAAGTCACTTTTGTTTACACATCTCAAGTCCTGAGACAGTGAGGTATCCTTGATTCCCAGGCACAGAGAGGAATTGTGTGTCTGACCAAAATGGGAGAGCAGCAGCTCACACTCTTAGAGTTATACAAGAATTATTATACAAGAATTATAGAAGAATTGCAGGATTACAAATATATGAAAAACATAAAAGCTAAAATCCTAAGGCATTAAGAGCACACCCTGCCACTTGGCCAGCTCGCACACAGCTCCTGCTGCCCTGCCCAGCCCTAGGCCTGCCTGGCTGCATCTTGTTGCACTTCTCTTTCAATCAACAGGGACTGCCCAGAGCCCTCCTGATGAGGTCAAGGTCAACCTTTTTGTCACCTTAATGGTGCAGGATGTTTTGGTGGAGAATGAGGATTCACATATTCACTCTTGTGGCACTGAGTGGGTGTTTTATCATTCACCTGAGGCTGGACACAATTTTTATCAGCATGCCTTGATTGGAAATCACAGGAAGTGGAGCCACAAGAGCAGCAGAAATAACAACAAGGCAGTGGGATCACTGGTGACCTGACAGGGCTGTTCACTCTCACCAGTGAAAATCACAGCTGAATTGGCACTATAAAACCACAGAGCAAACGAGCACACAGTTACTCCTGGCCAAAATGTTTACTTCCTCAGCATGCCAATTTTCCCTTAGAAGACTACTGGTTGATCTTAACCAAATTTGAAGAGCTATTTCATAGAATTTAACACAAGTTTCATGGCTATCAGTGACCAGGTACAGGATAGGTGCCATAGAAGAAAAGGATCAGATCAAATGTGGTAGGATTAGCTCCTAGAGAATCCAACTAAAAGTCTTGCATGTCAAGAAAAACATTGGACTTCAAAAGTTTCCTTGCCCAAAGCACCAAATCTTCCACAATCAATATTTTTCTGTCGTACCATGAAGCAGCAATTAAACAAATAATGATTATCAGCAGCAACTCCACAGTAATAATTCACAGTTGTTCAGAAGCCATTAACTTGTGTCTCTATGGACTGAATTATTCTACAGAATGAAAATGCCCCACATTTTATCCTTCATATGGATAATTAACAAGCAAGCAGCTCACAGTGCTCAACATTAGTAAGGAATGGTTGGGACCAATTATCTGTACAATTGTAAAATTGAAAGAGGGTTTAAATTTCTCTTAATCCTGTCAGAAGCAGCTTCAGACAACTTGCCCTGCTACTTTAGCCTGATTACACACCTCAATTAGAAAATATAGAACTGATTACTTGATGAAGTCAAGAAATTTCCTAGATCCTCCACTCTCCACATTTTTAGCTTTTATGAGAGAAGGTACTCCAGGAGCAGGATCAATGGGCAGGACCAAGTTCTTTTTCTAGAGGAACAGCCTTGACTTTTCTCATGTCCCAAGAGCACAAGGGAAACCTGGGTTCAGACGGTTACCACTGGACCTACAACAAAGAAAGGAATGAGCTTCTCCCCTGTATGCTGCTCACACTCCTCCCTTAGGTGCACCTCAGCTCACAGCGAAATCTGTCTTGACTGTTCCTTCCAACTGACATGACAAAGATCCTTGGCTCAAAGTGATCCTTCAAACCTTGCATGTGCAGAGAGACTGGCACTAGAAGATGATCTCCTGCTGCAGGAAATTGCCTAAAGAGCTGCATCAGCCTTTAGCATTCTATCTCATAGGGTGATCTCTTCAGAAAGCTGCTTGAGCAGATGCCTCTGTCTGCTGCAAAGCCACACTGAGCTATGGTGAATAAAAAATGGGTGAGAATGCAATAAAATACTTCAAGCAGATGGAGAAAAAGGAACTGACCACATATGAATTGGACACTTGCTGTCATCACATTTCCCTTCTGCCATCCTGGCCTTATTCATTTGTTCGTCTCCTATGCCCTGACCTTTTGCCTATAAGTTTTTTTGAATTTGGAAATATCATGAAGTATAAATGAGTACCATTTCACTGTGTAAAAATACAGCATAAACTTGTGGGCCTGCAAGAACTTCCCTAAAATAAATTTCATAATAAAGCCAGCATGGAAGTCCAGGCAAGAGAAAAAGTGTCTAGAACTGATGTGCAATATGAAGATTTTCCAGTATTCCCTCACCCTAAATCTGGTTCAATATTCAGAAGGCTAAAATGATCTTCTTTATTATGTAAATTGCATCCTACATAACAGGAAACCAAGTGAGATTTAATTCAGTTAATTTATAACAAAATTACTATTTTGATAGGACAGATAACATATTTCTCTATTCCTTATGATTTAGAGGAATTTAAATAGTGGAATTATTCATATACATGCATAATGTAGATGTTCAATAGATTTATCTTCTACTTAATTGTTATGCTTCAGATTGTTCCCCATCCCTAAAGATTATTCTTGAATTTATAGGCCAGGCATATATATTGGACTCTTTAAGTGGGAATAAATTTAAAATTCACTGAAACTTTCTCAACAACTGTTTTGCAGATAATACTTTCTGTCACATCAGAAACATTCATTGACTTTTCAATGTATAGAACCAGAATATTACAATACTGGCCTATGTTTCATCTGAGGTCAACTGTAACATGTTTACTGGAAGCAGAATTAGAAAATACTTTTGAAATTTAAAAAAAGTAAATAGCTCTGTGGAATCAATCTGTTTGGCCACATATACCAGATCCTGAGCTGGTGAAGAGGTTTTGCAGACTGGGGCCAACTTCCTTAGAAAGCTTTACAGGAAATAGATATTTCTTGTAAAATGGAATTATTTTTAGGAGTTTATTATTTAGGATTCACAGGCTTTGGTTTCTATTTGCAGTTATAATTAATTCACACACTTGCCCTTGTTTCAAGCACTGTTCCTTTCTTGGATGGAAGTTTTCTCTTATAATTTTCATTCCCCTCTGTAGGAGGAAGATTGAGCTCAAGCACAGAAGGTTCATCAGCAGTCCACTAACCCCTCTCTTCTGTAAACCCTAAAATATCAAACTCCACGAATTGATTTCCTTTCACTCTCTGCTTCAGGCATAACTGTTAATGAAGTTACCAGGTCTGTTGAGATCCTAAAGATTTATTTGTTATACTGAATATAATGTCAAGACAGAGAGTTATTGGTTCTCTCTCTGACAGTTTTATTCATGAAGCAGAATCCTGAAACTTACAGCAGCTTGGCCCACTCAATACATCATTCCTGAAACTAAGTTAAATGCTTAATGCAAACTTAGTTTAAAGGAGAACAATTGCCTTTAACATGCAAATACTTCATAAATAAATTGCCTTAAAACATCTAAGTGAATTACTCTGTCATGCAATCACTCTTAGTGTAGTTGTGGACTGAATTCCTTCTATTAACCCCTAATCAATCCAAACCACAGCAGTATGTACTAGAAATGAGCCTTTAAATATCCTATCCTGTTCAGTTTGTCTCCCTTTCCCCTCTCATACCCACATCTGAGCTTTGCTACATCAAGACAACTTTAAAAAATCCAACCCAAACCAAAAAACCCCTTGTAACTTAAACAGGAAATCAGTATGAATTCATTTTACCTGCATGACATGTCATAGTTTAGAAAAAAAATGCTTCACTCTGAAATAAGCAGGAGAAAAATTACTGAGGTAGATGAGGAATCTTTTAGAAACTGAAAGCTCACCAGAAGATTTTCAAATCAAAGGCAACACAATTTAAAATTTTGAGGAAAGGCAAATGAAAGTCCTGAAATAAATGCAAAACTCACTTTCTAGGTAGTGCTTTTTCACTCCTGCAGAGTCTGATTTATGCACATCCTTGGGGTAGGAATTAGGTAAAGAAAAGCAAATTTTATTTCCTGAACATTTTAATGAAAAGCATTTATTTCTTCAAAATCTGAATTTATCCATCAAAACCATAACATCCTGAACACCAGAAACATTTGAGATTTACTGGACCTGAGCTTCTAGCCTGAATTGAAGCAAGGATGCTTACATCTTCCAGCAGGACTGGGCTTTTCTATGGTGGGTCCATGCTGCTACAAACCCAGTGCAGATGCCACAACCACCTGCCCAGAACAGACTTTGGATCTTTGCTCTCACACCAGACAAGCTCTCCCATCAATTTGATTTTTTTATTTTCCTCCTCAATCCCCCAAGATGGTCAAGTGTTTGAAAATATTTGCCTATGAACCTTAAAATACAAAAATTAGAGCAGAACCTAGAAAACACATGAGTTTAATGGCACACTCTTGCCAGAATATAAAGGTAGGAAAGTCAACATTTATGGTCTCAGAAGTGGAAGATTCATGGCAGTGCTGAGAGGCAGAAAGGCTTTTACAGCTTTGGGACTGTGGCATTACTCGGGGAAGGAGAACTAAATTCCCATAAAATCCTTCACACCCTTCCACATTGCTCTGTGCTCTGTATATACTTTCTCTTGCAGCAAATAACAACTCAGAGTGTTTCTAAAAGACCTACTGGGTTTTGCCTTTCTCTTATAAAACAAAATTCTCTAACAAGTCAAACACAGAAGGAAAAATATTATAAGGACCATATTTAGGACATAGAATGAGAATAGATTCAATGAAAACATTGTGCTGCTCTGTCAGTGTTCTGTGTGTAATTTCTACTTCCCCAATGATTCCTTTGCTTAAAAAAAGGAGGTCTTGATCCCTTTTATCATTATAAAATATTCCTTCCACACACCTAGCCCCACCTGGTCTTCCACAGGAGCTGGTTCAGTAAGAATGTGGTGCTATTCCAGTTCCCAATAATGCATTTGCTCACTGCTCCCCAATTAGTCTTTTGTTGTCATTTTCATTGATTGGGACATTTCAATCCCAATCCCAAATGATCAAACTGCATTCATGCTTTCTGCTTTCCCAGTTTTGCTTAAAAAATCCTTGTTCAAAATCTTTTGCTTCCTATGCATGATTTACAAAATAGTTTAAAGTGTCTCAAAACAAAAAGCCATTTTAAGACCATATTCTCCCTCTACCTTCCCAAGAAAGAACTTTCCCAAGAAAAGAAAAAGCCCACAAATGAAGAACAATTCACTTCCAGCCAACTTGGTTGATTTTGGTTTTCCTTTCCTTGTTCCTTTGTTCAGTTACAAAACACAATATTGCAGCTAACCCTAGCCAAAGTACTGTGCAAAAACATCACCTGATCCTAAATATTATCCCAGGGATACTGCATACAAGCACATAACACACATCCTTTTCTGTGAAAGCTCTTCTCCCTGTAGTCTCTAATATCTGGATTTGTCATTTGACAGGAAAAGCTGAAGATAGAACAAAAATTATTATTTTTAATTAGATTATGGTACAAATTCTCTCAGCCAAACTCAGTGCAGTGACAGAGTTATAAACATGCAAAACTGGCATCAGTAACATAACTGCAAGAGCTCACAGAATACCTCATACATATCTCCTGTGAGAGTGACTACTTATATTAGAAAATATAAGATGAACAGTAAGTCAATAAAATACAGCAGAGTTCACAAACCAGGAAAAAGCCCTGAATTTTCTGTTCAAGGTCGTGGACCCAGGCTGAGCTGCTGTTAAATTAAAGCCACCCTTTTGAGATGCTTAAATTATCTGTGCCATGTGGATTGGGACCATTGACAGCTGATGAGAAAATTACTTCTGTACCACCTCAGGGGAATTCCCACACCTATTAGACCTCAGTGGAAATGAGATAAGTTTGCTTTAAGCTCCTTCTGGGCTGTATGCCAGAGTTTGGCAGAATCCATAAAAGAAGCAGAGCTCCCAGGCCAGCAGTCACTTAGGCTTGGATTTGGTGTTTGACAAGGAATGCCTAAATGAGGCACAGGAGGAAAAATAAGTGCCTTGCTTTGATTAGGTGAATCAGAGAGTACACTGTCTTTCAAAAAAGTAATTTTAGGAGACAAACTTCTCCTTATTTCCAAAGAATTGGTGAGTAAAATGATGGGATGGGGTGTGCAAGAAAAGCTGAGTCAGTAAAGAGCCCAAGGTTATCAATTTAGCAGTCACAGGTTATGAAATATTCTGTAAGACTATTATGAATCCTGATGTGTAATTTCTCAAGTGCACATGACAGATGCATCATAAATAATAAACCAATGCATAAATGTAGCTCATATCTTGGGGGATAATGCCACATTCTTTTCACTCATAGGTCATTAGCTGTCATTTTAATTCCTAGGATTAGGGTCTTCAACATTCCTCAACACTGGCAGTCCACTTCTACATAAATAATGCTGCACTCCTGTAATTTGCTGGGTTTTCCAGGCAACAGAGTGTAATAGAACAGAGTAGCTGTCCTTAATTGTCATACAAGTAGCAGGGAAACTGTAATTTCAGCATTATGTGAGCGTGGTGGTCCTTCACCCCACCCCATCCGTGGACCTGGCTGCAATGTTAGAAGCCCCTGCTAAACCTGGACTGAAGCATCTGAGAGATGAAGTGTCCCTGGGCCACACCAGTCAAGCCATGAGGCACTCCTGGATCTTACCAGGAGCTCTTTTGTCACCCTGGTTTTTTAAGATTTTCTAAGCCTTCTGATGTTTACATTCTTGTAGCAAACTTTCTCACAAACTTCCTGAAATAACTTATTGTTTTGCATTCTTTTATGGAGGAGGAGAAATCTGATGGACTGTTGGTTTGTCCAGTGTCATTGGAAGGTGGCACTGTCACCCTCCAATCCACTGTAGCTTTTGGAAATCTATAAATGTCGGAGTCAGAAATTAAACTCCCTCTTTTTTATCTTGGATGGTTGAGTGTCCGCGTCGTTTTATTTCATGTCCTATAGTGACACTCTTGAGTGGTGCAGATGGGAACAGCCAGGAGCAGCAGCTGCCCAAACAAGCCCAGCCTTGAGCAGTTACCCTCTGCAGCCCCGGTGAAGCATTTCCCTGAGTCACAGCCTGAGAGCAGCAGAGCCACTGTTACAGCCCAGCTACGGCACAGGGTATGGCCAGGATGGGAACTGGTGCTGGTGACCAAAGCCCAGCATCCTGTGACCCTCTAGACTGGTCCTGAGTGAGGCCCTTTGGGCTCTCCTGTGCCCCAGTGGCTTCTCCAGCACCTCCCTCTGAGTGAAAGACCTCTCACAGATCATGATCCCTCAAGCTCCACAACACTCAAAGGACCAAGTGTTACTATGATATTTTCTGAAAAATCCCTTTGCCAGGATTTTTCTCCTGAGAAGCCTCAGAAAAGAAATATAAACAATAATTATCTGATTGCTTGGAGTGTGGTCTGGAGGTTGCTTACCAACAGGTGCATCATTGATTGGTTCCATGTGAATTGTTTTTAATTAATGACCAATCCCAGTCCAGCTGTGTCGGACTCTCTGGTCAGTCACGGGTTTTTATTATCATTCCTTCCTAGCTTTCTGATGTCTCCTTTCTCTTTCTTTAGTAAATATAATATAATATAATATAATATAATATAATATAATATAATATAATATAATATAATATAATATAATATAATATAATATAATATAATATAATATAATATAAATCAGCCTTCTGAGAACTTGGAGTCAAATTCTCATCTCTCACCTTGTCCTGGGGACCCAACAACACCACAACAACCAACAGTGGTAATGAGGCCAAGGCTGATACCACCAAAACCACCCCCCTGACCCCACCAGCTTCATGTTCCTACAAGAGTAATACATCTCCTGAAGCTGTTCTGTCTCTCCCTTCTTTGCAGCAGAGCTTCCTTTTAATAACCCCTGAAGAGAATCTGGATTTTCTTGTCTCTCTCAGCTGTCACAGAGCACATTGCTACAAGAAAATCCTGCAGCCAAATCCCTACTTGTTTTAAACCTCTTCAAATTGGACTCAACACAGATGTGTGGGTATTCCAAGCACTCAAACTGCCTTTTCTCTGAGCATTCTGGCTACAGGGTAGAGCTGGTCTAGTTTAAAATTACCCAGGCTCTCCTAAAGTCTTTTGTTGTCATGCTTGCTAACTTTTTTGTCTTGACAAGAATGGCTTGCCTTCAGGAACAGGAATTCACAAGATATCCCTAAAGTCCCTTGAATGATCTTGGTCTTTCTTCATCTTCTTTCCACACCCGCCTGGCTAAGTAGGCTTTCCATGGTGCCTTCCATCCTTGTGTTCATAGCCTTTAACTCTCCTTGCGCAGAAATCAATGGGCTCTGAACTCTGTCATTAACTCCACCAGGGTCCTGAAAACCAGGATGATGAAAAAAAAATTCCTTTATGATTCTCCTTTGCTCACTCCCCACAGGGCTTGGATTACGTAAACCACAGGACTGTTGTGATCATAAAATGACACAACTATTGTTTTGCCTTTTATTCTCCTGGTGAAACACAAGGCAACAGATCTCCAATGAAATGTGAGTGATGTCAGTTACATAGTTCTGCCAAGACACCTCGAGCTACCCAGCTAAATCTTACTACTTATCAAAGCAACTATAACAATCATTATCTTCATCATCAATATATTTATATTCTTATTTTAGTTTGTTTTCCTCAAGGCAGAGTTAGAGATCTTCCTTCAGAGTCTTCTGTTAAGCCTGGGTTTACTAAGGCTCTACAGAAACATTTTTGTTTCAGGTAAGGGCATTAAAGGTTTACGTGTGGCTTTTCTTTTTGCCTTAAATTTATCTTTTATTAAAAAACCACAAGAACAAAGCAGTGGAAGAACATTACAAAAATGCTACAAATGCTTGCCTCGTGGGGTCTCAGCTGTCATCTGACTATGGATTTTCAAATGACAAACAACAACTTGCAAGTGAAAACAGCATGCCATTTCTCCTCTCACCTACCTCTGGGTAAGTGGAATTGCCATTAAAAATAAAAAAAAATCAAGGTTATTTGTTTTCACTTGACAGCAGGAACTAAAAGCACATCGATGCTGCTGTCATGAGGGGTGTCTAGGACTGCCCCATAGTGGTGTTTCTGCCTGATTGAAGGGGAAGCATGCAGAGCTATAGACAGGGAAAGTCAAGCTCAGAGAGCAAGCATCAACAGATATTTCACATTTGATCCTAAACTAAGGTAAGGGATAAAGGAAATGAAGTCTATTCCCAGGTGTTGCAGGTGACATTCATCAAATGATCGGTAAAGTTACACATTCTCCCCATCAGCCAACTATAAACATGCAACATCTTCTCATGGAACAGATTTCCTTATGTAAAACACACTGATAATTGCAGAACTGATAATCTCAGAGATCAAAAATGTTCCTACATCCTCCTGGTTGAAGGGAGTTAATTTCCACCTGTGAGACATCTGTCATCAGATGCCAGGGCTGCAGACAGTGTGAAAGAGAAGAGAGCTACTAAATAGTTCAGTTGTGTCATAATGCTCCTTGGCTGTGTCTATGTATTCATCAGTCATCTGCTGAGCTGTGTCTTCTCACTGTCTCCCTCAATGTTCACCTCCAAGTGCTTAAGTACAAGGCAGGATCAAGATGTAAATGAGCCAAACTTAATTTCAACTTGAATCTCCTACAGCTCGACCAAAGGGAGAGAAAAGACTTTAATATTTTAATATTGCTGGTTGCCCTTCTGCCCATGATCAGTCAGGCTTCCCACAGATGAGAAGCCCCTGTCTCCTTGCCTTCAGTTCCAGGCCAAGCTGGAATCCATTAGGGTGCTCAAAATAGTGTCAGCTGCCATCTCCTTTGCCATTACTTGTACTAGAAACTCCAGGGGAAAAGACATAAAGAACCATCTCTCCTGCTTTTGGTCTCCTTGAATTTCTCCACTCTAAGAGAATACTTAGTTGAATCCAGCAAAAGTGAAAAAATCTTCCCACAAGACCTGCAAGAGTAGCAGGCATAAAAAACTCTGCTCTAGTGGCAGGCGTTACTTTAGTTTCTTCTGTATACAACTGATGAAACAGAAAAAAAATGAATCTCTGCAGAGAGCCTGCAGAGTACATTTTAAAATGTCATGTGAATATCAATTTGCTTTGTTCATATTCCTTTTTGTTTGCATTTCCCAAATACTCCAGTGAAAAAGCTTTCCTAGCACAAGTCTTTGCAAAGATTTAATATGGTCTGCTCAAACTAGAAATGAGGAATCGTGCACTCAAATATGGGGTTCACTTTGCTTTTGGTTATAACTAATTTGAAGTGAGGGCAGGAAAGCTGCCACATGCATTCTTCAAATGAAAATTCTCAATTGAGCTTTTTTGAATGGCAGAAAAATACTGACTTTTAAAGCTAAATTGGAATGCATACAAATAATTGAGTAATGCATAAAGCAGAGTGGATTGAAGAGAATTAGACAAATGGATACACTTCAGAATGAAAAGTACAACATTTTGAGTGAGATGGCTAAAACCCTGCTTCCTTTGTTTTGCATGATGTTTACCAAGTACTGAACTGTCTATGCTGGCTGCCTTTACCCAGTGAGACCTTTCTTGGGGAGGAGCATACATGTGTCCTGAGAGCTGTGGCTGTGAGAACCTCAGGCTTCTTTTCCTTATTTAGGATGCTAAATAGGATAAAGGACTTACTCTTGTGGCAGTGGTCATTTCCTGACCCTCAGCTTGATGTCACACCAGGCAAGAGCAAGAAATAAATCACAGGCAGGCACACCATGCTTTAACTCTACCCAGAGTCCCCAATTAATTAACCTAACGTGAAAGAGTCCACAGAGCCTCTTGTCAGTCTAACTTGTATGAGAAATTCTTCCCTAGCCTCCAAAACTTGCAAACAAAGAAAAATACCAATAGGATTTTGTAAGCACAAGCTCAAGGGACCGTGCTCTTTCATCACCACAAAAAATCATTCCTCTTTGCCATAAAGGATTTGCCCACAGGAGGGTGCAGGGAGTTATCAAGACCCATCACCCACAAAGCAAAATCTGACTCCTTTGAGCTGAAATCCCCCAAGAAGGAAGGTGACTATCACTGAGAGCCCAAAGGACGGCGAGGGAAGAGCAAAAGTGGCTGCTGAAGGAGTGCCTGGGTGGGACCTGCCATGCTCAGCTGTCCAGGGACAGGGGCACGCCTGGAAGGAGAATCAGAGGCTCTGAGAGAGATCTGATCATAGCACCCTTGAGTTAAAGGCTGTGCTGAAAGTGAGCAGCACTGCAAGCCAGGTTGCTCTGGAGAACCTGCAGGAAATTCTGTGTGTGTGTGTGCAAGTGCTCATGGACATGGAGACAAAGCTTCCTGCTTGAGTCACTGCTGGGACATGCAAACTGTTCTCTCCATCCATCCACTGCCTTCCATCCATGCACAGCTCAGGCAGTCATGGATGGTGACTCACATCTCACTTTTTCTTGCCCTTGAGCACCAGCATTGGATGCTTCGTGTTGCTCTGTGTGCTCCTGACCCTAAAGGGACAAATTTGGGGATATTTTAATCAGGAAACACATCTGCTGTAGTCTGTTAGAGCCAAACATTTACAACTGAGAGATTGTTTTGACTTCAGAAGAGTGATTGAGAGACAGAAAAATGAATTGTGACTTTAAATTTAGCCTGGAGAAAAAAAACCAAGCAAGGGAAAATGTTGATTTTTTTTTTTGGGGAAATCTCATTTCACTGGAGACTTAAGGCTTAATAGGGTCTGGAACCTTGGCTTTCCCCACAGAAAGGAATAGATCCAATGGAACAGAGTTGTGCTCAGTGAACATGGGGCCTTTGTGAGTGGAAACTTCAGAGCCTGCATTGATTTCCTACAAGAGACTGCAGTATTCCCTCATGTTAAAGTTAATTCTGCTTGATATTGTTTATCTGGCTAAGACACATTGACATGGAACATTTCTCAATATAAGGAGACTTAGAGTCCTATTTGTGACCACTTTCAGAGAGGATTCCTGCATCACTTGGCTGAGAAAAGGCAGGGAGAGGAGGCGGCCCTGTGAGATTTGCCTACCATTAATAACACTCAGTATTTCCAGGTGTTGTCACTGAATGTCACTCTGACATATTCCCTCAAGAAACCTCCCTGTCTGACTGACACCAGCACAGATGAGATGTGTAATGTGTAACAATGTGCTCAGGAGGCTTTTCCCACTCAGCTTCCCAGTGCTGCATCTGCTTCCACAAAGACAGGTCTGCTCACAGGTCTCAGGGCTGGCACAGAAATGGCTTGCATCTTTCATATTTTTAACAGAAGTTTTTCCTTTCTTGCTGTAGTAGGCTCAACTATCCCCACCCACCACTACTGCTATTTCAAGGAGCTGTTTTATGCCTAACTCCTCTTCAAGGGAGTGTTGAAATAGAGATCAGATGGTGAGACTTAAAGACAAGGACCACAAGCCTTGGCAAGCAGAGAATGAACCCCTAAACATTTCTGTGCTTAAATTCAACATAGAGTACAGGGATGAAAGGCAAAATGTGCTGCTTCCCCCACTCCACTCGTGTTTTCTTCTGTTCTATAAAATTAAACTTGAAAATCTTCTGGACAGAAAAAGAAGAGGTCATAATTATGAATCCTGTAAACAGAACCTGAACATCCACTCACACAAATGTTACCCTTCATTATATGCATGTGCTTCTTAGTTTTATTTTTGGTTCTTGGTAAGCGATATCAAATACCCCAAATTTCTTCTATCCTACCTTTTAATGCTATTTGCAAGCACTCAGCTATCCTGTAAGAAAAGGCAAAAAATACATTTGTTACAAACCAATACTTTAAAGGTAAAATACAGAGTTTATATTGAACACTGTGTCAAAAAAAGAAGAAAAAAAAGAAAACATCTATTTTTTTTTCAATGTTATTTTAATGAGTAAAAGAAGTTTGGGCTCTCAGTCCCTCAGAATAGAGATTTATCAAGTAGCTGTCAGACAGCCCTGGTTTTGTAATCAGAGGTGAAGGACCAGTGGAACTGTCACGAAGCTTAATTGACTTCCTGGACTGAGACATTCATGTGTTGGGAAGTTAAAGATGAATTCCTGGAGCAAGGCCTGAATTTCTTTTCACGAGTCTAAAATGAAATGTCTCCTGCTATGACACCAGGCAGGATTCACTCCATAAACAAACCACTAATATCATTTCAGTATGTACATGCCACACCACACCCCAACACAAGTCCTAGTGGAACTGTGGCTAATAATTAAAAATCCCAGAAATGAAGTTCACTCAGCAGTTTTAATTCATACCAGGTCCTCAGAACACTCCAAAATTTAAATGCTTTAATCACAAGTTGCACTGTAGTTCTCTAATTAGCAAGTGTTCATGGAATGAGCTGCTCTGCAACAGGACACATCCCACAATGGCTCATAATTTGAGTGGGAAGGTAACAGACACATTTTATAGCACAAATTAACTTGATGGTAATGAGGAAGCCTCTCTGTCAGCAATATCACAAATTAAATTATCTGCTACCTCACTAGTGATGAGGAATAATTAAGAAAGCTACACAATTGCTTACAAATAAACCAGCACCAGATCAGCTGAAAGATGCCTGTCCTGGAATCTCTTCAGCATAGCAATGCTCATTCCCTTAACTCTGATACCATTTGTTTGTAGGTAAACCAGATCTTCAGCATTATCTTAATTAAGCTTTTAAAATTTAATTTCCTTTTTCAAAGGAGAGTATCTTGGGCACTACACAGTGAGTTTTCATTAACAATGCAGCAGCTTCAACAGAGCATTTCTAAGCTGGGCAGGAAACAGCAACAAAAAGGCCTGATGGCCCTGGGGGGTTGAGGGACAGAGGAGCACCTTGCAACACACATCTCTCAACAGCCACCCTAAAACACATTTTGATTCTCCAGAGGAACTCAGGCACTAAGCAAGTAAACTGCAAAATAATTTTTTGAGGCTGCATATTTTATTTAAATTAAACTTCTGGTTTGTAGGCAAATATTAAATACTGGAAATACTTATATCAAGAGTTCTTTTCAGATTGTTTTTTGGTTTAGTGGGGGGTTTTGACATTTTAAGATTTAACTGAAATTAGACACTGTTGCCTTTTTTTTTTTTGACTTTGAAAAGAACTGACGAGACTAGCAGATTATTTTCCTGTAATTAATTAAAACAGAGGAGGATTATCAACTCTTGTAGCTCATTCATAGAGATTCCAAGATCACTCTTGGCAGCTCAGTAATTATTCATATTAACTGCAGATGCAATACCCTTATTTGGCACTTGCTAGAACTGCAAATTGAAAAAGAAGCAAGACAATGAGCAATGTAAATAGGTAAAGTATGATGGACTTTTAAAATTTTTATAAAGTGCAATGAATCTGTGGTCTCAATCAAGACTGAAAAATGAGAAATATTTGTCCTTTCCCCTCACCCTGTGCATGTGCTTTTGGATCTTCTACTTAACTGCAGAAAGTATAATATCCAATGCATCACATCTGGGAGATAAACCAGCAGCAACTGAGCTTAAAATGTCACAGCTCACAAAACACAACAGTGATGCATTTTGAGCAATTGCAGATAAACTCTGTGTTGGTGCTTTAATTTCTGCACTTGAGATATTAGGCAATCTTTTGCAGTTCACATATTGTAACTAAGCATACAAGTGAAAAGCAGCTGGGCCAGCAATCTTTTGGAAAGCAAATAACAAAAATGCTGCTGGTGATCTTCCAACCCTCTGTTAATCCAAGTGATCTTAAAATAGAGATACAAAATAATGCAAGTCTGAGCTGTTTCAGTCAACAAGGTAAGCCTAACAATGATAGAAGTCTCAGAGTAGTAATAGACTCTTTTCAATTTGGGTTTTCAGGATTTACTGGAGAAATAATGTTTTAGCAGTCCTAGTCACTTGGAGCATAAAAATACATACATATAAATGTACCCAGTCAGGGCAAACATGCTGGCATTACATTTTTTACAAGGTGAAAAACTCAATAAATAGGGAAAGGAACTAACACATGGCTCTCAACACCACCTAAGATAACAAGACCATGGAAGACATAAGTAATTTCACCCAGTGGTGCTGGACAAACTGCCTGGCCATAATTTAGGGAAGATTACTGCTTGGTTAGATGCACTAAAGTTGAAATAACACCTACAAATAATCCATACACTCCCTTTCCCTGCTTAGTATGGATATTCCTGCAATAGTCCTGATTTTATGGAACTATATTTCTTTCTATGCGAACAGCAAGAGATATCATCTTAAATATTGGAGTACTTTTGAGAAAGTTCTTTCCTGTTCACAAATAATTCACAGATTACTTCTGCTGAAAAGAAAAGCTATTCTGCAATAACTAGTTTGCAAAGTAATGAAACTAGGCAGACACTGGAAGAATATGACAAAATATATTTGGTTGAATCATGTCTGGAAAATTTCAAAGATCTTGAATAAAAATGAGATCAACTCAAATAGCAACATTTAAATGAAAGAAAAAATATATTCAAATATTCTATATTAAAACTGAATTATAATTTTCCAATCAGGGAATATATTAAGATATTACATTCTCTGGTAAAGTTTCCTAAAGCTTTAAAAACACATACAGAAAGCAAGATTAAAGGGAAAATACTCATTTATCCAAATTATTTGAGGCTTGTAAAGTGTCCCAAATATCACAGCTAGAAACAAAAGAACTTCCAAATATCCAGATAATTCTGAAAGTCATTTTAAATTCAGTAAAAAAACAGTTGTCATGTTTTGGCATATATAATTGAGTTTATAGCCAAACACACAAAAAAACACCCAATGATGAACCTAGGTCAGTAAGCTTATAAGGCCAGTAGTCTGCTAACAGATAATTTATTTACTTTACAACATAGCTGGCTGCAAGTAATCTTTCTGCGTTTGTATTTTTTAAAGACAAAAAAATTTCCAAAATGCATATCCATGCTCTTAATCAAACAAGACTTCCACATTCTGCAATCCCACTTTGACAGGGGAAAATGTTCTGTGCAGCCATAGATCTGTAGTTGATCCTGATTTCTACCAGCTTTGGTTTGAAACTTGTTCCCGGGTGGAACAAGGACAAGTCAAAAGTACTGAAGCTGTTGTTCTTCTGCACACAATGAAGCTTTGATTAACTGCTTCCCAATGCTGCAAGCAAAGACAGGACCCAGGATACAAAATAATTTCCTCCATAGCTGCCCACCTTCTCCTGCCCTGATCTACGCACATGGAGTTCACAGCCATTATTGTTTATTTCCCTAAGAAAGGATCTGATATGGCAAAATGTCCCTGACCTTGGTGACCCACTGTTACTCAAACACAGGCTGATAAAACGACTTTGTGTCAGTAGCACTTCTTTCTAACAAATAGTTATAATTTGCCAGAAACCTTTAACATCGACGAAGTTCCAAAGAAATTGAATCTGTAACGTCCTTTTTACATTTCTTAGGCAAATCATCAAAATATAACCCCCTGCTGCTACACTGAAGAACAGTTAAGTACAGGCCAAGAACAAAGCAATTGTTTCCAAGGCTGTGCACAGTCCCCTTGTGTGCACTGATTGCTGCAGCCTGTCACCTCCTGGTGATATGAGAAACAAGCTGCACAGCAAAGAAATCCACACAAATACAGCTCTAATGCACGGGCTTTGTCTAAAAGGTTGTGATATTCTACTTAAACTGCAATAGGCCCTGACAATGAGAGCATTTAAACAGCTGGTAATGTCCACACATTTTACTGGTCACTGAATAAGCATCAACAACTCAGAAAACTACACACTCATAATGGTTGACTGGCAAGTCAGATTTTATAACTTAAATAGTACATGTCAAACAGCTTAATATTAAGAGTCTTCTTCACATTTAAGAAGACTTTTCATTCCAAACCGTTTTTTTTAAATATAAACTAGTACTTAATAAAAAACTTGTAGTCCAGCAGGTTACCACAAGAAAGACTTCAATATTTTACAGTGTTGTCAGATTTGCAATATACAAAATTGAAAGTAAACTTAGCCTTCAACTCTAAGTGACAGCTGACTGCATCCCCTAAGAGACTCTCTACACCTTCTGAATCCTGTTGTCATAACTCAGATCAAGCTGAACTCAAGATTCATCCCAAATTCTTTTCCAGGTAACAAAGAAGAAAGTTCTCTTCCTTATTATCCCCCAGTGACCAACCAAAGGATTTCTCAGCAATTAGCAATATGAATAGCAGATGAGTGTATTTAGGTGCATGGTGAGATCATTAACCTGATTATGCCACCCTGTCTTGTTTTCAAGCTTCCCACTAATCTGTTGCTAATAGATACAGGTGCCAAAATTATTGCCTGCAAAAGCTTTTCCTTGTGTTTGAAATAATTCGTGGTGCTGCCATTTATCCCTCACGTTTCCAAGGTGCCTTTTATGCTAACATGTGGAAGCCACTACAGACAATTTGTACCTCCATGGAAGGAAGTGCCAGTGCCTCTGGTTGCCTGCCTGCTCCCATTTGTGGAGCTGGCTCATTCCACAGCCCTGTGGTTTAGGTAATACCTCCTGGCACAGTAGAGGATCCTGGATTTTGAGCTCTGGGCCCTATGGCCTCCTCCAGAGGAAATCCTTTGCCCTGCACTAAGCTGACAGTGCTGTTTGAACACAGAATTTACACCCGGTGTGAAAAGCTTTGGTGTGCAGCCCTGCCTGGAGGGTCCTGCTGGCAACAGCAGTAAAACATAGCTGCAATAAGGACTAGTCTGTAGCAGAGTGAAAATGCTCATTTATTTATCCATGTTATGCTACAGGGATGCTGATGAGAACATGGGCCTTGGGTGATCTGGCTGCCAGTGCCAGCAGGGAGAGCTCAGCCAAAGCTCTCAGAGCTGGTGCTCTCTGCAGGCAGCACAAACCAGAGCCCTGCAGAGCCCCACCACCCAAAGATGCCTCCAAAACTTCTCCCCTCTTACAGGCATCCTCCCAGGGCATCTCTCCCAGAGCCACTCTCCTGCCTCAAAGCACAATCCAATATTATCTAATGAAGACTGGATGCTTTATGTGGCCCCACGACTCACTATAACCCAGTTTGACTGATTTGTTATTTACACTTCCTCGATGGTTGTGGTACAAGCAGACCATGTTCTCTGGACACATTCTTTTCTTTAAGTCCTGCCACACATGTCTGTTAGCTATTTCTTTGTATTACTAATGATTCTAAGCAACACCTTGAGGCAAATCTTGATTAGCATGTTAATTAGGAAATTCCTAGCAGGCACTTTGAGCGACAGTTACTCCCAATCACCAAGAAAAAAACAAACGTGTTCAGATTGAGACATCAGGTTGAATTATTGAGATGGACACACTGGAAATGCTGTCAAACAAATAAAACTCCCAGTTCCTTTCTCTGGGTTGCAGCATGCCAGCCCTTAAAAAGCAAATGCTTGTACAAAGCAGCCAGCACTGGCTCCCCAGGCTGCCTCCTGCGCCTCTGCTGGACTCCCTTCCATTGCTGTACAGACACAGACTGGAGGCTGGGAAGAGCCAGGTCAGCCCAGAGCTCTGAGCACCTCCTTGCCAGCTCAGACCTGATCCAGGCTGCAGCTCAGGGAAGGTTATGGGAATATTTCCAGGGAGCGTTGCAGGCTTTGAGTAATGTCCAAAAGGGCGGATTATGAAACAAGCACTCTCTGCTCCTCTGGCAATTACCTCTCACAGAAAACTATTTCTCCCCTCTACTTCCCCCGTATTCTTCCAAAACAAACACAGGGCTGAAAATTAAACCAGTCCCATACTAGTTTAAGTACTGTTTGTGTAGCCTTAAAAAAAAAAAAAAAAGCCTTTACAATTTTCCACACTGCTGTTGTGGAGCTAAGCTTCATTCAGTACAAATCCACTGCACTAGCACCAGTGATGAAACACACTTGCAACAAGAATCAATCTCCAGCTAACTGAAGAATGCTGATTTTTTAATTCTACATAGGTTAGTGAGAAAGGGAAAGAGCCCATCATTGGTCTCAGTTGAATTATTTTTCTTTTCAATAAGATTTTCTAAATATGAATGAATTCTTAAAGTGCCTCTCTCACATAATTTCCTACTGAACAGTGCTTTAATTTGGAATTAATTTCAGTATCTTCTATGGGCTACACAAAGTGCAAGGACCTTTACAGATAATTAAGCAGTAAGATTGGGCAAAATCTGAACAATTCAAGGTAACTCCCCTAAGACATGGGGGCAAGTGTCTACCCTGGAAACAATGCCTTGTTTTTCAGTGCTGCATCTCCAAAGTGTTAGCTAACCTAGGGCTGAAAGTTGTTTCCATAACACACTGCCAGGTGAAAAGAGATACAGGTGAAAAGAGATACAGCACCCCTCTCACCATTGCACTCCAAGTGTGGTAATGCCAACAGGTGTTAACTCTGCCAGCATTGCCAAAACCAGAGCTCCAGAGCTCCAGGACATTGCTCTTTGCAGAGAAGATTAATCTCATTTATCAAAACCCACCTGGAGTAGGGACATCTGCCAACCAGCAACCCTGCCTCATCTCCAGCCCCCTCCACAAGGGCAGCTTGGTGGCACCTTTGAATAGTCAGATACAGCTTAGGAGGCTGAGGCTAACCTGAACCTGCCAGAATTGAGCTGGCTTTAGCAGAGAAGGGGTGAAATCAATAAAATCTGGAGTCTTCTCTCATGGATCCCAACCATAGTTCTCCCTGCTTGCCTTTTGGTCACTTTTGCTTCCCCTAATCTCAATGTGGATGAGGTCAACACAAAAGTGGCTGCATCAGCTCTAAGTCACTGTTGAGAATTGAGGCAGAAGCACATTCAGGCCCAGAAATCTCCTGCAGGGAAATCCTGGAACTTTTTGCTGGTGTCTAGCTCAGCCCATAATTTCTCCTAGTGGCAGTAAGTTATTTGACACAAAGATAAGGGGACAAATCCAGATGCAGATCTGTGTTCAGGCAAGTGAGGTTATTAAAAAGCAAGAAAAGAAATGCTAATTTCAGTCTAAATGTTTAAGATGGGCATTGGGGTTCTATCACTGTTCTACTGCTTCTGTCACCAACTTAAGTCCCCTGGTAAGTAAAAGCATTGGGTGAGAGCAAACACAGAATTTAGATTCCCTTGATTTTTTTCTTGTGCTTGGAGAAGACTTAAAAGAGACATTCAGGAGACTTATTCATAAATTTGGAGACTCAGTGGAAAAATGATAGGCATCAATAAAAGAGGCACATTAAGGCAACAAAGGTGGGAAGCAGACAGAGGGAAATTAAGCACACAGTTATTTCACTCCAGCCAATATGGAATATTGGAATATAAAATATGGAGAAGTGAAAAAATAAGATCCATAATAGCTGCTTTGCCAAGAATGATCTATTAAGAAAATTAAAGGTGAAAAGATATCAAGGTTGGTCCTGAAGCCTATAGCAAAATTCCCAGCCCCATAAAAAGATGTTCCCACAAAGCAAAAGTAGGTCATTCAAATAAAATGTTTAAGAAATTCTTCTGCTACTGCTAATTACATGTAGGTGTGGTATTCCTTACATAGATGCAATAAGATGTAAAGCTGTAAAGTTAATGGAAATTCTAAGTCTAGGAAAAAAGAAAAGCCATAAAGGAAAATGCAAGATCTCCAATCCTATTTGATTAAGAGAAAAGAAACAGAATTATAATTTTATCTACATTAGTTATTTTCTTCTTTGAAAGTAGTATTTAATTACCTTTTCAAGAGTGAAAAATGTATTATGCATAATTTATTTATGAAACAGAAAATACTACTGGGCAGGTCTGTGTAATAAATACCTGTATGTTGTTTATATTAGAATAATGACAAACATAGGCAATATTTGAGACAGAGCTGTTCTGCAAGTTAAGGTATTTACATTTACTGTTTGCCTGTAAACATTTCTAAAGTAGGAAAAACTAACACAGCAGAATTACAAAACATCAATATTATTGACTTTTTACCAGAAAGGCATTTACATACAGTTTCTGATGTGTACCCACTATAAAAACCACATCTCTTTAATGCAGATGCAAAGGAAAAGTGTGTTTTGTAGAGGTAAGAAGTGGAAAATGCATGCAACATTCTACATATTCATTGAAACATAGCTCCAGGGGATATAGAAATACATAGAATATAGGCATTGAACCTGTACACTGATATAAATTTGAAATAACATAATTTGAAATCCTAATTAATTTTAGACTGCATCTGAAAGAACTGAAATGCAGCAGTAATATAATTTTCAACACTGAGGATTCAGTCATTACTTATTCAAAATATTGCCCAAAACATCATTTTTTGTCCCTCTGCAGCTCCCCGGGTTTCCAGATTTTCCTTATTTTTCCTCAGGGTAGAAAATAAAACAAATGACAGCAAAAGAGCAGACATTTCCTCCTCTACCACCAAAGCCTGAGAAACCTGCATAAAACATGAGAAATATGGTTTTGCCCTTAAGAGTTTGCTATTGTTTTCCTGATCTCAGATCTCTCTCTGAAATGTGGAAAATGGAAGGGTACTTTATTCAGATTACTAATATCATGTCTTTGATAAGCTCGATGGGAAACTACAAGAAAAAGGCAGGTGGAATAATGCCTTTCCTGAAGACAAGGGGAAAGAGGGGAACCTAAATTTCACCCAGGCTATTCATTCATTTATATGTTGCAATTCTTAACAAAGTGGGATTTTTCCAAGTTGTGCTTCACATGCTCTTTGTAAGAGCAGCCTATTAGTGTCAAACTGTAATAGCATCAAATTAGGTGATGTGAGCACTCAGGCCCTTAAGCCAAGTATTTTTATTTTTTGTGGCCAGAATGAGTGTGTGGGATGAATCATGCAGCCCCAAAGCACGCTGGTAATCTTGGCTTTATCTCTTCTGTTGCACTGCTGTACTGAGGAGAGAAAGGCAAGATAAAATCCTTGCTATGTGTGGCCCAGAAGCACAGAACACTCGGGTGGCTCCACCCCTGCCAGGGAGATGGGGGCTCCAAAAGTGCCTGGGAGCATCCAAGAGCCAAAGTGATGGGACTGCCAGGGACCAGCTTGATTTTACAGAGAGCATACACCAGGTCTTGTTTCTAAAAGCTGCTTGGGTCTAACCCAAACCCCACAGGAACAGGTGGAAATCTCCTACTGCCTTCAACAGGCTTTGGTAAACACAAATAGCATTGCCTCAGCCTGATTTCCTGCTGAGAGTAGAGTGGATTATCCAGTAGTTTAGGATTCCTGAAGAATAATAAGTACCCATGTTCCACAAATTTTGTACTTAAAAGATTCCAGTGAGGTAATGATGGTAACACTTTACACAGACAGCAGCACAGGGCTGCAGCATGTTCAGCCAGTAGCCTCATTTGATTTTAATTAGGAGAGGGAGAAGGGAAAATTCCTGATTCCTTGACAGCACCAGATCATACTTAAGGACAATCATGTTTATCAAGTCACATTTTAATTTATAGCCAGTGACTTGTAGTTATTTGAATACACTACTAATTAGTATACATCATGAAATAACTGTCAGTGTGAGTGAGACTGTGTGATTGCTAAGACTGGATCAATAAAATCACTTAAATTTTAGGAAAGCACTTGCTTTAACTGAACATGTGCATGTACAACAACCTTGATGAAATTCTGTAATAAAGAATATTCTTTAATTGTCGCTGTAGCCATTAGTGGTCCTATAGAATGAAATATTGGCAATGTCCTTGACTTTGTTCTGCAGAAAATTTAAGAATTATCCTTTATGTTGCTGCAGACCAGCTCCAGAAACCTCCTAAAGTTCTCTTCCTTGTTGGCATATGTTCCTTGTTCTGTTTTCTATAATTACCATGCCTTATATACACTAAAATACACTAGAGACAAGAACAGAAAACATAAAATATTTAATACTAAACCTTCAAGGTGAGTACACACACAGGGATATGCATAAATCCCCTGCTTCTTATTAAAAACCTGTACCTACATTGTTATTTTAGACTGAGCACCAACAGAAGAACCTTTCCTTACATCTTAGCAATGCTTCATAAGCAAAAAAATCCAACAACAACAAAACCCACCACAAACCACAAAACAAATAAACATGAAAGTTACCTTCCAGTTTCAAACCTTACCTAGAGCAAATGCAGCAAAATTCATATTTCCTAGGCAGGGGTCACTTGCCTGTCATTAAAAGGCAGCACAATATTCCAGCAACAGATAATATTTGTCTCTCAGGATATTGTAAGATATTAACAGTGATTAAGAAGCCCCCAACTAGGTACAATCTATGCCAGGGCTGACAGAAAAGCAGTTGCCCATTCAGAGCCAGCAGTGGTGGGTTTGAGGCCCTGGTATTTGCACTGTCCAGCAGATACTGAATGAACAACTATTAATTACAGCACTTATTTATACCCATGTTCTTCCCAGCTGGAATGCAGCTCAGTGCATTCCTCTTTGCAGAGAGCACAATGGATTTTAATAGACTAAAAGGAAAGAGAGAGCAAGAAATTGTGATCTAGTTACAGTTCTCTTCCTTCTGCCCTTTCATTTGAAAACACATTCTGAAGGAAAAAGCTTGTAGAGTGCATAAATTACAGCAGACTCATGATGGACTTCTTCAATCTTACCAGGGATTCTTTAATCTTAAACAGGGGAAAAAGAAAGTGTTGTGTCACAATCCCTACAAAAATTTGAGGACCTTGGAATGTCTTACTCTACATTTCACTCCCTAAATTTCTTCCCAGTCTGTCCAGTCTGTCCCTTTCCCATTAATTTGGAGAAGAAACCACCCATGAACTAACACAATATGAACACTAATCAAACATCATTAAATATTCAAATGATCCTTCGTCTATATTGGCATTTTATAGGAATGCATGTTTAGTCTGATTCCAAACCATGTAACACCTTCTATTTCAGTGTTTTCAAACGTAAGCAGAGCCATGCCATGCTTGCTTTATGAGGAGAGCAGACTCTTTCCCCCAGGCAGAGATCAGGTCCCCAATGTCAGCCGCCACTCAAGCCCTGTGCAGCTCACGCCTGCTGTCGCTGCAGCGGCGTGGGGCAGAGCAGCCTGGCTGCTGCTCTCCTGAGCCTGCAAGGCCAGCAGCAGGGCTCCTCAGCACAGCACCCGAACCTGCTGCTCCTGCTCCTCTCAGCCTCTGCCTGCAGCTGCCTTCCCCTCTGCGCTGTGCAATCAGTAAATCTCTACTCACTGCAAAGCCAGGTCAGGCAGAGTGGGATTGCCTCCCCCTCCTCCCCAGAAGGGAAGATGCTTTGGAGCTGGGCTCATTTTCACCTGGATTACTGAAATCAAAGGGGACAGGGTTGGATATCCAACTTCATTCCCACTTAGGCATTCATTGCAACAAGCTCAGCTCCCAAATCAATGATCTTGGCACTCCTGGGGGATGAAATGAAGTTCCCGCAGTCCCTGTCTGTGCTGGGATGCAGTGACAATTCTCCCACACTGGGGGTCCATCTTGGCAGAAACTTGGGATGCTCTTCCCAAGTTATCAGCAATATGGCAATGGAAATGCCAATAGATCTATTTTCTAAGTTACAGCTGCCTGAAGTAGCAGGGAAGTGCTGGTAGAGAAAAAGCTAATTAAGCAAGTAGTGGAGGCATCTTTTACTGCCTCTTACATTAATGCTTCATTAAGGACCTGGAACTGCACTTAGCCTGGAATGATAACAGCATTCACATCTTCAATAGACCATAAATGAGAATATAAAGTGCAGGACAATACAAAACACAGCTTTAAAGGATAATCACCTTTAACAGAATCTAAAATTTTTGCTTTGATTTCAGAATATAAATATCAGAAAGGGCAAACCCATATTTGCTTCATTAAAGCAACCTGTAGCCTTGAATGAGGAGTTTATTTCCTCAAACCATCCAGAGGCAGGTCAAATGGAGAAAGACATGTGTGAAAAACAGTTTTGCTTCCTTGTGATTTTCACACACAGGGTCTGGCAGGATGACTATACACACATTTGACATGCTGCCAGTGCTTTTCATTTTCACCTGTAACAGTTCTTTGGCAAACAGCAGCCAAAGCAGCAGTGTTTGTACAGAAGATGACTTGCTTATCATGCTTCCATGACAGCTTTCTATAAAAATGAAGCTTGAGTAAAGGCATGGTTGGGCTGTACCAGCCCAGGAGACCTTCTCCGTGGAACTCTTCTCCTTCTCATTTGTCAGCTGGGAAGACTTGTGTGCCATTTGTTCACAGCCCACTAAACATTTTATAACTTTTCATGGCAAGGTGACTGCTTTGAATATAGAGGCTGCCATTGTTGGGTAAGACAGACTGCACAGATCTCTGGTAGATGGACAGCTTTAACCTGTCATCAGATCCTGGAATTTCTTGCATAAGGAATAAGAAAAGCACTTTCAGGCCTGATATACACTTGATGTGAAGCCCCAGGCATGTTCAAATAAAAAAAAATGGCTTTCATGTGTCTTGTGGAGACTTGCAGATCAACCCTAGCCTGCATGGAAATATTTGTTGCAAACTCCTGACCAAAATTGAATCCATAAGTTTCACTTACATTCAAAATTCCCCATACTGAATATTTCCTTCTTGTTAATTCTCTACCATGAAGAAAATCATTAATCTATCAACTATGACCTAAATATTTTGATTAGATTCTGAAAGTCAGTAAATTCTCATACAAGACACCAAAAGACCACAAAAAGAATCTGCATGTTCCATAGAGAGCAGATAATGAAGGCTGTGAAAAGGAAAGCTTTGAAGCCCTGGCATTTTTCATATTCATTAAAATCTATATAGACACTTGCCTGCTACACCCCACTCCAAGGCAACATAACATGATCTTCTAGTGAGCAAGATTAGCATTCAAATCACAAGACTGACACAAGAAATATCTTAGAGCAAATATTCAAATGCTGATCAATCCCCTATTAATGTAGGACAGATAATTTCTAAGCCATTCTAGCCCCTTCTTTCTCATGTAGTTTCCATTTTCTTCCTCACAGGAGCAAATGGTTTCCAATGCAGAATCACAACAGTAAAATTGTACACATTTGATAAACATATGTGAATGTTAGGATCTCTGCAAAGTGTTAGGAGCTCTGGAAAATATTGAAATGGATGACAGGTATGTATTCCTGAACACATCCTGTTCAGGGATGCTGATTGCAGGAAGGGGCTCTGCCAAATCCAAACCTCTGCAATCAGGGTTTGGCACCTTGCACAGTGCAAGGATGGGCTCTGTCTGCAGGGACAGCTGCCTTTCAGCCCTCCCTGTGCTCCAGAGGAGAGGATGCCATCAGGCCACCCCTCCTCATTGATACACTTCAGACCAGAGGAGGTGGCCTGGAAGCTTTTACTAAATGCAAACGTAAAGCTCAGAAGCTTGGATTACACCAGCATGAATGCCAATAAAAATGCAAGGGGTAAAAAGGCTTTTTCTCTTCTCCTTTGATTACAAGGTACATGTTTATCTCTCCCTTTTTTCTCTATGTCCCAGCTAAGCACTAAGCTAGCCATCATTATCCAACACTGCACACACTGGGCAAGTTGTCAGTGTAAAGGCTCCACCAAGCCAGGCTGGCTGCACTTTTGAGAGAGCAGCCTGAGCAGACCGTGCTGTTCACACTGTGCCGTGTTGAGACCACGTGCCCCTCAACAAGGCAACTGGAAACTTCGTGCATGACAATGTCATTTCTATTATTTTAATACACCAGGTAGTATTTCTACTGGTTTTTATCCAAATTATAGCTGGGCAAAAAGAACTGGATTCACATACTGAGAACATTTGTGTTCCTGTGTTACCCCTGTCCACATGACAAAATTTGGCTTGTTTTCACACATGGAGAGGCAGGATTGAAACTCCTTTCAGGCACTGCAAGGGGGGAATTTTTGAATGCAGATCACAGGCATTAATGTGTAGACACCTTACAATTTAGCCTTTCCTAATGATAATAAAATTGGTATTACTGAATTCATTTAGTGTGGAGAACATATGAAAGCAGCACATTCAGGGGGTTTCCTTGACCTATAGTATTAAGGACATTTGAGAAAGTCAATAAGAAACTTTTCTGAATTAGCAATATCCACTCCCTCTGGCACTACATGGCAAAGAAACAAGTCCTTAAAACTTACTGGCTGTGATTGATCTCCTTAAATCATGTGGAGCCAAAAGTGACAAAGAGAGAATCATTTTCCAGCCAATGTGCCACAGTACCATGGCTTGAGGAGCTGGAACCAGCAGGAATGCTGCAAGGGCAGGAGGGGCTGCAGCCTCATTCCTCCAAGCCTGCTCCCTTACAGACAGGGAGATAGATATCACTTTTTTTCTTCTCTCTGTGAAAAGAAATTAGTGCTCTCCAGGGCCAAACTTGCTAGGAAAGTGAAGGCTACTCACTAAGTGACACACAGGAAGGAGCTGAATCACCTGCTGATGCTGGGTGGGGTAGAAGCTGACAAAGAAAGGTCTGAATCCCTGCTCTAATATTTTGTTAGAACATAAATTGAACAAAATTCCAATACAGCAAAAGCTCTGACCTGCCAGCTCGAATAGGAAACAGTGAAACCAGACCCTGTGCTCATATCCTCACTGGACAAATCTCCTCCAGGGCTGCCCTTGCACCACACAGCTTTGTGTAACATCACAGCTTCTCTGTAAAAAGCCTCTTTCCTTCCTGCACCCAGGGGTCTGACAGCAGGTCTGCTTCTGGCTCTCTCTGCAGTATCCTGGCTTGCCCTCCTGCTCAGGCCCTGTGCTGAGTGAATCTGTCTCTCACCAGCTCTGTTAAAGCACCAGAGTATTTCCCATGTGGAATGCACAGCTGGGGAGGAGATCACCTTGGAGACACAGCCTGAACAAGAGTGCTGGTCAGCCCAGGTGGGCACTCAGACAGCCTTCCCCTGCTCCCTTCTGCCTTAAAAGCAAGGGAACAAACACCAGGAGCCCTCATGCCAGAAACAGAGAGAATGGGAGGTGTCTGCCAGAGCCCCTCACACCAATGCTAATGGCCAGCCAGGACCTCCAGGGTTTTGGTGCTCTGCATTCTAGTCTGGGCTCTTCTCTTGCCAGCCCAGTGAGTTTAATTGCACACAATTGCATGCCAGGAGCCGTGCTGCCAATCCCCAAGGATGTGGCAAAGGTATTACAGCTCAGCTTTAGCACCACAAGCAGCAGCTTTTAAACACTGAAGGAGCAAAGGCTCTTTCCTCCCAGCACAGCTCTGCTGCAGACATCCTCTGAGCACAGCCAGGTATGTCCAGAGCAGAGCAGACCTTAGTACAGACATGCACAAGGACAGATCTTTGCACTGGGCAGGAACATTACCCAGTTGTCTCTAATCACTGTTATGAAATTCATCTGTAAAGACAGAGGCCCCTGTGGCTGTGGGAATCATGCCACACAGATGCTGCTCTATGCTGGTTCAATCCTTTTGTTGGTCTATAATGTGCCTTTGTTTCTCCACATGCTCCAGAATGGAAATGAACAGCTGGTGATTGTCTCCAAGTTTACATCTAGCTTTTATTTAAAAACTTCACAGTCCCTCCAACCTTCCCAGCAGACTGAAATACAGAATGTGATCTCTTATTTACAATATGCATTTCTCCTTTGCTTCCCTACAGGGCATTCTGAGTCCAGGTTGCTCAGACTCTCTCCAAATTTATTCCCCAGTGTCCTTGTTTCCTTGCAGGATGTACTTAGAAAGCATCCAACTGGACCACTAACAGATGGGCTGCTCTGACTTCAGACACTTGTGGAGCCAGGTGTTGCCATATTGAAGCTATTACAGATAATTCAATCCATGCCACGATGCTTTTTGAGATGCTAATGCTCACTGTGATTTAAAATACAGCAACATGAATTTTTTAAAAACCATATGCTTTCACTGTTCTATAGATAAGGCCAACTATTCAATTTGGTTGGTTCTAAATAGGCATACCCTCAAAGGAAACCCACAGAAAAAGATGATTTGCATTAGTATGAACCATGGTCTGCAGGTAGATCTTTTACACTGAAATTTATTGCTGATGAATTGAAAATTTCTAACCTGGGGACGTGACTGGTCTTATGTCCTGAGATTTCATTTGACTGCAAGAGAGACCCTCCATCTGTCAGACAGCTCCTGATAAAATCTGCTATGAGCAGTTTGTAATACTGGATACACTGGAAGGTGTCCCAGCACATGGTACTGACATCCAAGAGACCACTGCAACAAAAATCAGCTTATTCAGTGTGCCTTGTGTGATAATACAATCATCCCAGTGCAGGGAAAGGAACACTGTGGTGGTCTTCACAGGGGTCCCAGGATGAGGGAAGAGACAAGAATGTTGACTCTATGTTTCAGAAGGCTTGATTTATTATTTTATGATATATATTATATTAAAACTATACTAAAAGAATAGAAGAAAGGATTTCATCGAAGGCTAGCTAAGAATAGAAAAAGAAAGAATGAATAACAAAGGTTTGTGACTGACCCAGACACTCTGAACAGCTGGACTGTGATTGGCCATTAATTAAAAACAACCACATGAGCCCAATCCCAGATGCACCTGTTGCATCCCACAGCAGCAGATAACCATTGGTTACATTTTGTTCCTGAGGCCTCTCAGCTTCTCAGGAGAAAAAATCCTAAGGAAAGGATTTTTCAGAAAATATCATGGCTACAGAACACAGCTTTTCCCAGTGTATGATTGGGGAGTAACCATCACATACAGTGATATTAGGAGCCTCTAATAAGCTAACTTCAGCATTTAGATTCCCTGAGATGAAAGTGGATTGAAAAAGAGACCTTGGCGCCTTTTCCTTCAGTCCTTCTTTGTCCACTTCCCTGGAAAATTCCTGGAATTTACCATCCCCAAGATTCTGCAAGGTCATAGGGAAGCCAAAAGTTTATCCATGTTTAGTTCAGACCTCAGCAAGTGCAGCTGGTGCTCCAGAATCCAACGGGACAGAGGAGAAAACAGGGCATTCACTATCATTTCCTTTGCCATTCAGACACAGGCAAGTTTGCTACAAACTGCAATTTCTGCCCCAAGGTTTGACAGGAGGAGTTACACAAGAAGCTGTCTCAGGAACACAGGCATGTGTTGCACTGCACACTGTGCTGCTTGGTTTGCAGTGCTCTGAACAAAATACCCAGCATTTAGATTTCCATTTGGGAGAGGATTTGAAAGCCAGCAGAGATGCCTGGGGCCAGCAGCATCTCCAGCAGGAGGTTTCAGCTGCAGCCAGGGCTCCTAACAATGCCATATTCGCTCTGCAGCATTCAGTGGCTCTGTGTCAATGTATCAAACTGCTTCATTACAAGGCAATTACTGGCTGAGAAAACAAGGTGGTTCAGTTCCTACTTCCTAGCCCCTGTCCCTGATGTTAATAAATACAGAAAAAATTTATTATTATGCCACAATGTGGAAGGCCAGAAGTAGAAAAGAAAAAAATGAATTATGAAAGCAAGAATTTATGAAATTACTCAAAATATTCAGATTCCAGAGGGTCAGTGGGATTCACATCTCTTTGCTTTGCTTTTGCTGTGGGATTTTTGTTCATTGGTCCTGCCCCTCTCCCACATGTGCAGGGTGTGCTGGAGGAGCTTTCCCAAGCAGGGACCCTTCATGTGCAGGGTGTGATGGAGGAGCTTTCCCAAGCAGGGACCCTTCATGTGCAGGGTGTGCTGGAGGAGCTTTCCCGAGCAGGGACCCTTCATGTGCAGGGTGTGCTGGAGGAGCTTTCCCAAGCAGGGACCCTTCATGTGCAGGGTGTGCTGGAGGAGCTTTCCCAAGCAGGGACCCTTCATGTGCAGGGTGTGCTGGAGGAGCTTTCCCAAGCAGGGACCCTTCATGTGCAGGGTGTGCTGGAGGAGCTTTCCCGAGCAGGGACCCTTCATGTGCAGGGTGTGCTGGAGGAGCTTTCCCAAGCAGGGACCCTTCATGTGCAGGGTGTGCTGGAGGAGCTTTCCCAAGCAGGGACCCTTTATCCTGGCAGCCACGGGTGTGGCACCAGGGAGGCCAGCAGGGCTGGCAGGAGCAGACCCTCAGCTCTCTCCACCAGTTTGCTCCACAGTGACACAACCTGAGAGCCTCTGTTCTCTCTCCCATGCCTCTGCCTCTGTTCCTCACCCTGCTCCTGTTTGCCTTCAGCCTTCCCTGTCCACTGCAGGTTTAGCCCTGGCACTCTCCAGCTTCCCACACTTTGCAGGCAGAAAATAAACTGAATATACAGCCCCTAACAACTTCTGCCATCCATGTCCCATTCATCCCCGTTATGAGAACCCTGAGCAGCCCCTTCAGGCCAGCCTTCAGCCCATTTCACCATCCTGAAATCACATCAAGCAAGCTGTGAAAATTTGGCCCTTTAAAAATAATAATTCCGTTAGAGATAGGCAATATTACAGAAAAATATTCCCACTTGTTAATTTTTGCTCTGGCTCTGTTATGTTAGCTCACTGAAATTTAATTGCTAAAGGGTTATAAGAGCCTAGAAACAGACCTAGCATCTGTCTTTTTTTAATGTCTCAATTATCACCACGGTAATTTAATGGCACCGTGTAAGAGAATCACCATTGACATGCTAATGAATGGCACCGTGTTCACGTACATTAGCTCTATTTTTAAGAGGTTATAGGTTGAAGATAGACATTTTATGCTTCAGATATCACTAAGGCAAGCAGTGCCACATTTATCTCATTTTGCTTTTACGACTCAAATTGCTTATCTTAAAAATACTCATTGAACAGTGAACTGAAAATGGGTTAAATTGTGGTCAATTACAATTATGTACTTCTTTCTTTAGACCAAGACAAGTAACAAAAATCTTTTCAACCCATTTGTTCCTTAATTTGTATGTCCACATCTACTTGAAATTTTCTTCAATTTTTTTGTGGTTTTTTTTCCCCATAAATATCTATGTCTTTTACTATTAGCTTTTTAATTGAACAGCCTTGCTTTACTAGGTTTTACGCTATTCTTCTCATTTTGCTGAACCAAATTTACCTATCAATATTTTTCTTTCATTTCTTCTGCAGAAACTGTAATGCTAACTAGAGTCCCAAATCTATTTCATCTAAATGATCACAGCAATTTCCATAATAAGAGATGCAATGATGTACGCTGAGATATTTATCTGCAAATGTTTCAGCATATTGTGTATGAATTTCTACAGACAAGCAATAAGGGGTTGACTTCACAAACACAATGGAACAGCCTTTTGAGATCAGCTAAATGCTAGTGTTAGGATCAGAATTGATTTTGCATGGAAAGCTGACAATAACGTGAAAGGATTTCTCACTTCAGCAAATATACCACAAGACTGGAGAATAACCCCGTGATATTTATTACCAGCATCTATTTAAGAAACTTTTGAAATCAGTTTATTCTATCACCATGAGCACTGCCAACAGTTCCAGTGCACAGCTCTGCCATGGAGAAGGAGGGAGGCCAGGCTGCCAAGCACCTTTAGGTGTGAGAGCTCACTGGTGTTCAGATGAGCTCCCCGGCCTTTTAGTGCAACCCAGGTGGCGAGATACGGGACGATGCTTCAAACTGTATTATACAAAAAAATAAGTTTTTTAAATGCGTTGTTGGCACCACAATCGTTACAGAGGTTTCCCCTTGCCAGGCATCTGGCGGGATGCCTGCGCTCCTCGGAATTCCATGGAAAAGGTGGAATCGCATCCCGAATTCCTGCAGCCGCAGCCGGGGCCGTTCCGCCCCCTGCTGTCCGCACCACCGAAAACCTCCGCGCTCTCCCCGCCACCTCCCGAATTCTGGGCTCAAAAAACAACGAATTCATCACGGAAACCTCTAATTCCCTGAACGCTTTTCAGGGTATTTTTTTCCCATGTGATGTTTAATTCTGTCGTGTTGGGATTGTCGCTTCCACCCCTGCGGGGAGAAGGAGAGAATCCAAACCTGGGATTCTCAGCAGGGGCAAGTCGAAGGGATCTGTGAGAGGCAGCCAAAAGCTGCTCTTAATTTCTCTGCCTCCCGTCATCTCTCGCAGGAAAATATGACAATGTGTGGCTCTATTCTTCTCCTGCCTGAAACATTTCTCTGGCCAAGTGCCAGGCTGTCCCTTTGTGGCTGGGCTGCTGCCTTGTAGGAAAGCTGCCACTAATTAGCTTTGTATTCACAGTGAGAGAAGCAATGAAGGTGGAGGGGAAAAATGGTCATTCCATGGAAAAAGTGGTCATTCCATTAACTCTTCCTTATCTGCAATCACAGAAGATTATAAATTGTCTCACAGTTACAATTATCTGTTATAAAGCAGATTTAATTCTGTAAGGCAGCCTGGAACATCTATCAGTGCAATCCTGCAGATGCTCAGTTTATCTGCCCATTTGCAGAAGAGCCTGTGCTCTGTCTGCACTCTGTCATCCTGACAAGCACATCCAAGAAGGGATCACAAGGGAATCGTGGCAGACACTTCCCCTCCTCTCTCACTCTGCTTTTTGTTAGCCAAAAGACATCATTTGCAGAATAAATTACAACTGTAAAATAAGGAAAAGGCTGCCTAGATCAGCTTAGGGCACAGCCCAGTGAATATTTTCTCCTTAGTGCCCTGTTGATTGCTTGAAGGTGAGCTTGTAATACACTCACTGTTTATAATCATGGCTTATATGTGCTCATGTTACTCTTTTTTAACCCACTGCAACTGTGAGGAGATTGATATCAATCATTAGAGAGACTGCAGCCATCCTCATGCAATTTAAACATGAAGAGTAATACATGGCCCTTGAAAGAAAAACTAATTACTGCAGGAGGAGTGCAATCTAACTGTAGGCATCTGTAACAGGAGACTTTGAGAAATAGGAGAGAAAATAGCAATGAATTTGACTGTTATCCATGCAATGTTGATCTGAAAAATTATGGATGACACAGCTGATTGCAACTTCTTTAAGGGTCTTCCCACTCACATCTTTGAAGGTTAGACTGAATATTCATTATATTCACCTTCACAGTGGTCTGGTTAAAGGTCCTCATCCTGCTTAATTGATGTCAACATGCAGTTCTAACTAGGAAAGGAACTTTTCCCCTCTGGGTGACTGATTGGGATTTTACATAGGTCAAGAAGAAATAAAAATCCACGCAAACATTTCACATTTCAACAAGAATCTCACGTTCTAGAAGAAGTAAATCACTGACCAGTGTCTGGTTAAATTAAGTTCAAGGTCCTATTTTCTGCACACCAAGACACCAAGGTCTTCTATTGAATTTACTGATGTTTTATAAAGTAAGACTCATGCAAGACTTTGTATATCACAAAACAAGAACATATGTCTTACTGTTGCCTCTCTGGTGTGTTGAAATGAATTTTGATACTTATAAAGGAATTTAGACCATGCAAAAAGCAGAATGCTACAAGAGGTAATGAAGAGCACTACAAAGGAAAAACAATCATGCATGATAAACACTCTCATGTTTTGAGAACAAGTTCCAGGGACTTAAAAAGATTAGATTAAATTCAGCTCATTTAGTCCAATAACTTAAACATTGTCAAATTTAATCATAAGAATAGGTATGCAATTTTCTGCACTTGTTTGTTGAATACATTTGAAGATTAGCAAGTTGCAAGTTTAAACACTTCAATTAAAACAATTTTGTTATAAATCCACCTCAAGAAGAAGTGAGGGTAGTTTTTACAGTGTGCTTTTGGACAGAGATTTGACTCATGAGAACAGCTCTTAGACTCCCTTGAAGAAAACTACAGTCAGTCTCTACTCTTTGTCCAGAGAGCTCTGAAAGAGAAAATAAAGCCTGAAGGATGTCAACATTATATCTGAGAAATTCAATTTTAATTGACAGTGACATTAGTCACAGAGGAAGAACGAAACAAAACAAAAAACTGAGCCAGCCTACTTCACTGGTTAATTTTCTTTTCCCCTCTGCTGCAAGTGTTCTATTAACGAAGTTCTCCCTAAGCTTTCCAAAGCAGTGAGCTTTGGAAAAAAAAAGTGCAGGAACAGCATGTATCAGGAAGGATTTCTGCACAAGTGGGTGCAGAATAAGGGAAGTGCACATGCTCAGTTCACATAAATGATGCTCCTTGTCTCTGTCGGGGGTGGGTGAAAATGCAGGTACTTGTGTTTCATTTCTTAATTGAAAACTTCTATAAAACACAATATTTCTGTGAGGAATCCAGTGAATAGAAAAGTTGAACATAAAAGAATTCATAAGAACACAGCTGAACCCAGCTGATGCAAATTGGAATCCCACCAGATTCAAGACAGAAGTGCTCACCTAACCCTGCACACCATGTCATTATCTTCAGATCAGAACGGAACTGGTTTATCTGTCACCAGACACTAGGGGAAAGAGACAAAATTTCTGTGGGTTATGCTTCACTCATTCTGCAGTCAATTAACAAATTCCATCCCAGTATTCAAAATATACTTGTTTGGCTTAGCCTTGAAGTCTAACACCCCAGCCAGCTGTATCCAAGTTGAAGCAAGCTGTCATTATGTCTGTGAAGACAGGCTTATTCTGCACTACAAGTTTTGAATATTCTTGTACTGTGATTTCATCTTGGACCAGCTGATATTACTACAGAAACACAGACATTTTCAGGCACAAAAGTTATCACCAAATCTGAAAAAGAAGCAGCTATCCAATCTGATGAAGAGTTTATGTGCCAAAACATGCCCATCATTTTTCAACCATACTGCATTTTAATTTGTATCTTTATTTTTAAGCCCATTTATTCCCTTGGATCATAATAAGCAACTCTTCTGCTATAACAATTCATCTTTATATAGATCTGGCATATCAGATGTCTCACAGATAAACATGTACACTTCATGTATTTACATGAGTTTTCAGGATTATGCAGAATCGCTTTTTTTTTAATTTTGAGAGGGAGGAGATGGAGGAAATAAGCATTTCCCATACATCATTTTCAGAAAAGGCACCTTCCAAATGCACACCAAATATTGTTGATCCATTAGTGTCTTCCCCAGCCTGCCAAAAGACAAGCAATGCAGATGAAAGGGTGCAGGCAATCCAAGGTTACTCTGCCAGTGCTCAGCCTGGTGGATGATCACAACCCAGCTTCAGCCTGGAAGCTGCACAGGAGCCAGGGTGGCTCCCTGCCCACTGAACTGGGCACAGCCTGTGGGCTCAGGCACAGCTGCACACGGGGCTGGGGGCTCCCAGGGCAGGGGAGGGGAGCAGCACCAGCACTGGGCTCTGTAGGGTTTGCAGGGTCCCTCAAAGAAGGAAGGAAAACGAGGAGGACTCCATATTATCAGAAGGCTGAATAATTACTTTATGGCACTATACTATTCTATACTATATTACACTATATTACATTGTAGCCATGATATTTTATGAAAAATCCTTTCCTTAGGATTTTTCCTCCTGAGAAGCTGAGAGGCCTCAGGAACAGAATGTAACCAATGGTTATCTGCTGCTGTGGAATGCAACAGGTGCATCTGGGATTGGGCTCATGTGGTTGTTTTTAATTAATGGCCAATCACAGTCAGCTGGCTCGGACAGAGAGTCCAAGCCACAAGCCTTTGTTATTCATTCCTTCTTTTTTCTATTCTTAGCTGGCCTTCTGATTAAATCCTTTCTTCTATTCTTTTAGTATAGTTTTAATATAATATATATCATAGAATAATAAATCAATCCTTCTGAAACATGAAGTCAGATCCTCATCTCTTCCCTCATCCTGGGACCCCTGTGAACACCATCACATTACATCTAAACTGAATCTGCCAAGCACCCAACTCTGCACACACTGCCCAGAATCTGTGACTGTCAGCCCGCAGTCCCAACACACACACACACAAAACAAAACACCATCACTCTGGGTAAACAACCTCCACATTGCATTCTACTTTTGCACAAACACAGGCACAGCAAATGAGATAATAATTGTTTTTCCTTTCTCTGAGGTTCAGAGAACGTGAAACCCAGAAATATTCTTGGGAAGAATTGTGCCCTGCTTTTCTCTGTGAAGAGAAATGTGGTGACAGGGCTCTCTGTAACCACTCCTCACTCAAAGCTGGAGAGCAAAACCTCACTGCATTATCCAGCTCATGGCCCACTCCTACAGGCTCTCTGAGACTGCAGGAAAAGAGGACAGGAATGGGGCAAGCACATAGAATAAAAACCATGGAATCCTTAAGGCTGGAAAAGATTTTCATGCTAAGATCTTCAAGTCCATCCTTTGACTGAAGAGCCACAGCCACTAAACCAGAACTTGAGGTGCCTGTTCCAGAGCAGGCTCCAACACTGAACCACTCCCCCGGTGAAGAACTTTCCTTTGCAGCTCTCACACCTGCAAGGACATGAGCTCCTGAACACCTACTAATCCACCCACTGGTGACATTTCAGATGACTGATTTGTTGTTGCTCAGCTGGGAAGAAGCAGCAGGTACAAAGTGGCACCACTGAGGAGCACGGAATGTTCTTCAGCTCCTGTAAATGCATGAAGGCACTACATGTACTAAAGGCAAGGGACATCATGGGTTTTTACTGACAAAGCAACAAAACTTGAAATAATTACTCCTAAACCATACTTCCTGGCTGTATAGTGGGTTCAGACTTTTTCATGCAGGATTTTGTCTGTGGGGAAGAAAAGGTCTTTATAGCATGTCCTGGCACCCTGATCTTTTATTAATACAGTACACACTCTTTCTAAAGGGCAGAACACATGTGAGGAGTCCAAATAATTAAATCACTTTGCTCTGAGAAAGGCTTTCTCCTTAAGTTCTGTCTCTAATTAAACTAGGTCATTCCAACTTATAGAAAGAAAATAAAAAAACCTCTAAGATAGGAGCTATACATAACGAAAAAATATTATCATTGTTAAGATGATACTAAGCTGAAGTTTAAAAAAATTGTATTTTTAGATGTTAGACATCAGAATTTTTTAAAAAATCCAAATAATACAAATTACAAGAAAAAACCAAAAATCCCCAAAACCCCTAAGCAAACCTAAACCCAAACAAAACTCCAAACAAACAAAAAACCGCCAACAACCAAACTCATAATTCCTGGAAATTAAGAGAAAAAGTCCATACCTCAAATTGTATAAAGCATCATGTGTTTGGCACATTCCAATACAAAAAATATCTACTCCTTATGCAGTTAAGCGCTTCTCTAAGCTCTTCAAAAGCAAAAGTTGGCATGTGTAAACTGAGACAGATGGGGGACATGATCTCTTGCCTAGGGTTCACCACACATATTGGAGACAGAACTTGGGCCTGCATCCAGATTTGTCCCATCATCCAATTCAGTGTTCATTCCAAAAAGTTACATTATTCACTGCCCATTACAAATATTGCATCAATTCCTGGGAATTCATCAATGTGCCTGTCCGATAGAATGCACGTTCCACCAAAGTAGGTGTTGTGCACAGAGCAGCTACCTCTGACTTGCACATTGCTGCAGCTGGGAGACACTTTCAGCTCCACATGAACCTCTTGTAGCATTGCTTAAATGGCATAGACTGCTCTGTGAACAACAGCAAGATCAGGCTCCTGTAGCTCTCTAATTACTGTTAATTTCTGCATACTAATTGGGTGAATGCCAGCAAAGAATCAGTAGGCCTACTCTGGTACAGAGTCAGTAAAATACTTCAGAGGAAAACTGGATCTGTGCCTTTTTGAAATCATTTTAAATTTGTTGCTAGACTTTTCATTTTGCTCAGCAGTGAATAGCAAAGTGGTAAATGATATCTTAATACAAATTCACAGAAGTCCTCATGCTCTGAAATACTCTGATCCCACTGCAATTAAGGAGCCTTTCCCAGGGTCTAGGCCCTGGTGAGCAGACACACAGACATGCACCAGTCTCATCTCAGCTGCTGTCCAAGGGCAGCTTGCTGGAGCCACTGATTCATCCTGGTTGTATAACAAGTGACTAGAGAAAATTACTGTGTGGCTTTTAAATATACTGATTACCCAAAATCTAAACTAAACCATGTTAATTGCCAGAGACTGGGGAAATATGGCAGAACAGTAGACTGAACTTAGATTAGCAGAGTAAAACTGGGCTGGGAGAGGAACAGATCAAGAGCAGCTCTGCAGAAAAGGGCTTGAGGGTGCTGGTGGATGAGAGGCTGGACAGGACCCAGCCATGGGCACTCACAGCCCTGAAAGCCCCAATGTGTCCTGGGCTGCAGCAAAACAGCAGGGAAGGGAGGGGATTCTGCCCCTCCAGCCTCATGAGACCCCACCTGCAGTGCTGCCTCCAGCTCCGGGGTCACTGCACAGGAGGGACATGGAGCTGCTGGAGCGAGTCCAGAGGAGGCCATGAAGGGATTGGGGTTTCCTAAGTGTAGCCTTCACTACCTGCAGGAAAGATGGACATAGACTATTTACAAGAACATGTAGTGAGAGGTGGAATGGTCTGAAACCCTCAGAGGCAGGCTTAGATTAGATATTAGGAGGAAATTATTCCCTGTGAGGTGGTGAGGACCTTGCACAGGTTTCCCTGAGAAGTTGTGGCTGCTCCATCCCTGGAAGTGTTCAAGGACAGAATGAGGCTTGGAGCAACCTGGTCGAGTGGAAGGTGTCCCTGTACATAGCAGAGGGATTGGATGATCTCTAAAGTCCCTTCCAAACCAAGCCATTCTCCGATTCCATTCCCTCCCCATTCCATACTGGTCAGGTTTCAGCTTTAATCTGATCTCTGTGCACCAGGATGGAAACAAGGATCTCATGGAGATGTTTGCATCAGCAGATAACCAACAGCCAATACTTTCAGGTGTCTTTTTCCAAAGGATGAAGCTGACATACCCTTGATGAATGCCTCTGCTTTTTCCTGGGAAAAGCAGCTGAGAAAGTGGTGATTTTATTGTCTTATTATCAGTGTTCTGGCAGAGATAGAGCCAAGGTGCCTGCCTAATCCTCTCTGCCTCCATGCCACTGCTTATGCTCCAGGAAGAAAATTCCGAGGAATTCCTTGTTCCATTACATGGATTCAGAGTAACAGAAGTTGTGTATGAAAGGTAACAGCTGTTTTTTCTTTCCTCCTCCACAAGAATGGCTTTCAGATAGCCCCAACAAACAATGTTCTTCATTCTCATTGGTGTTGAAGCTCACACTGCACAAACATCAGCTGTACTGATGGGATCTGACATAACCGTTCAAGTCAAACTACAACAGCAAATCTTTCAGTGCTGCTGGGCTCAGCAATTGGCAAGCATAAATCTAGAGCTTTTGGTGCAAATCTCTTTTAGTCATCTGTCAGGGCATTCTGAAATTTATGGAGACATGCAAAGTACTTACTGGGAAAACAAGGAAGTGAAAGCACAACTTCACCATTTCATAAACATTCATAAATATTTCTCCCTTTTGAATTTTGTACTTTGTATGTTTTTGAACTAAGATGAAAAACTTTTGACTACATCTCTGTTGGTTGCTTTTTTGATTTGGTTGTCTTTATCAAACTTTGAAATTGAAAATAAACTGAATACGCTTATCTTGTTGACATTTAGTCCACATCAGAGAAAATCTTATGTGATAGCAAGCTTACCAACCCTATAGATATTGTCTATATCTATCTGCAGGCTTAGCAGAAATAGTCTGAGGTTACAAAGACAAGCAGCAGTCACAGTAGCACTGGGCAGTTACTCCACAGTGAATGCTTAATTCAATACATCTTTTACAGTTTATATTTTCTGTTTCTATTTGTGTCCAGGAAACATTTTTCCTCCAACTCTGTAGTATTTGTCCCTTCTGTGAGTATCAATTTCCATGGCTGGCAGCATTTCTGTCAGAATGCCTTTGTGAAGGTTTGAACCCAGAATGGGGTCACATGCATTCCCCTTTACAAGCAACCTCTTTTGACTCAGCTTTACCTGCCACACACAATTTGCTTGAAGTAACTCTTGGCTAAAGGATTATTCCCAATTTCATACACTTCTGATCCTGTGAGCAATGCATCTTCTATGCACTTATCTTCTCTGGTTTTGATCATAAAAGATCAAAGCTAAAGAATAAAAAGAAAGGAAAAAAGCTTTGGCTGATCATGCACAAAATCACTTGGAGAACCAAGTGGTAAAATGATCATGTTTGGTTGCATTAATCCTGGTGCAAAGTCAAAGCAGGAAGCTGCTACACAAGAAACAAATAAAAGTCTCTTCATTCTTTCCTCACCTCTTTTTCACCCACTGTATATCCATGAAAGCCTTTAGAATATTCAAAGTACTGCATAAGCCACACTTTTGGCTGAGACTTTGCTCAAGGAGTCCAGACTCTGAGCCTGGGTACTTGAGGTACATTCTGCACATCAGATTCAGAAATTCCCTTCTTTTTCACCATGGGGAATGTCCCACAGCTACCTTTTATCTTGGTGCAAATAATTAGAAAACAGAAAGGTAGTTTTGTCAAATAACCACTTTCTTGCTTTCAGGAATCTGTTAAGTGGAAGTTGTTTTATTGATGTGGTTTGTGGTGAGGGAACAGAGTTCAGCAATGTGAAATGGCTGCCATGTGGCTAGAAAAGTCTATTTCCTAAGCTATCTGTTCAATGCCTTTCTATTTATTGGCCTTCATTTTGTAATAAGAATAGTAGCAATCTTAGCAATCTTTCCATGTTCCTACAATAATAATAATTAAAAATCCCCTTATTCTATTATAAAATGTCATGAACTTTTCACTTTAATTTTCAAAATTACCCCAGAGCACCAAATGACAGTTACAACTACATTAAATCAATGAACACATCAAAATAGCAGATCAGCTTTCTTTTTTTTTTTTTTTACAGGCTGAACAAGCACATTGTGTGTGTTTATGGGGGTGGAGAGAGACAGGAGAGTGCATTTATGTACGTGCAAGCACACACCAAGGCAGATAAACATGCACAGCATACTGAAGGTTAAAGTGATGTCTCCATCTTAGAGATATTCACATGCAGCAGTATAGAAAAAAAAGTAGAAATAACTGATTCATTTTGAAATAGAACTAAGTTTTGAGGTTACAAGTCTGGAAAGCATCTATTGTACATGCCAAGAAGTTTTGTGTAAGGTTTACTGGGATGCATCTATCTGAAAATTACCTTTTGTATTCAGCCCCTCAGCACAATAGCTTAGATTTCTGCAGAGGGCAACTGGAGGACATCACAGTACAAAATTATTCTATTATGTCTGCTGCTAAAACAAATGGAAGCACTGAATTACAGTATACAGTATCAAAAAGAAACATTTTACTAGCATACACTTTTCTAAGAATTTTGTGAATGTCAACAAGGACACAGAAAACAGAGGAATTTAACAGCTGTTTTACAGGCTGAGCAGTGAAGCACAGCAATGCCATATCCTTATCTGCTCAAGTGAAATGCCTTTCCTACATGGTTCTTCTATTGTGCCAGCTCCTGTTTTCACATTGTCCCAGACACGTGGGCTGTACCTGTAAGGCTGAGCAGATCAGCTCACACAGCTGGGCATCCCAAGAGTGCTCCTGGCAACGTGGGACTGACAGCACACAAAGGGCACTGGGCACAAGTGCCTGTGGAGTTGACCAGAGCAGCCATCCCCGTACTTTGGAAATGACTTTCAACCTTTCCATACCTTCCTCCACAAGCAGTGACTTCATCCTGCAGGGCCTCAGCTGAGGAAAAGCTTTCAGCAGGTTTTGCAGTGCTGACTGCCTTGCTTTGAGCAGACAGGCTGCTTTTATTGGTTCAGGTGAAAATGCAATAGTAAATTCCATCATTTAGTAAATTTAGTAAATTTAACAGCTTCTCTCCCTTGCCTCTGCCAACATGAGGGATCACACCTTGCACCCTGACCTCACAATGCTTTCTAGTTGTGTTGCAGTTTCCTGCACAGATTTCCAGCAGTTTTTAATTTCTTTCCACTTCATCATGAACACCCCAGGGTACCTGTGTGTCAGAATCTTGGCAGTGCCATTGGATGCATAAGATGCAAGACTTAAAGAAGACACAGAAGAGGAAATAGAGACTATATTTGTGATATTAAAAAAAAACAAACCTCTTTGAATAGTTTTGTTTTATGTGATGCAAAGATAAAAAGGGGATATTAAGCAAGATTTCAAAATTCCTGTGTTTTAATGAATCACAAATTGAGACATAACAGCCTTTTTGCAGACCTAAATTATCCCCTGAGTTCTGCAGGAGGTTGACTATTAGGACATCCTGTCTAATTAGTCAGATTAGGTACATGTAAGTGGAGCCTAACAAAATTAAACCCTGATGAAAGGGAAATATGTGTGGTAGAAAATCTTAAATTATCAGAAAATTAGATGATTTCACTGGCTGACAGGAAACAGAACTTTGAGGGGTGTGTTATAGAGTTATTTTCAACAAAGTGATTAAAGATTTATTAACATAAACCAATACATAGATATGTCAAAAGGTGTTTTAGTCAGTGGAGGATGGTTAACCACAAGAAAAATCTGTCTGGACAGTACACTTCAGCCAGATAACAGCAAATATTTTCCATGCTTCAAAAAGCTCACAGTTCCACTAAGCTAACAATGAGATAGTATTCAGCAGGAATGTAATGACCTGAGCTAAAGTACCTGCATGTAAAAATCCAAGCATTTATCAGGGAAATTAAAATTTAGGCAAAGAAAAATCCAACTTCTTGTTGCCCACCCATTTTGCTATTGGAATCCCAAAAGTGGATTCCCAATCTGCTTTATTTTTCATGAATGTCTCAGGCACATTGAATCTTTCAATCAAAGAGGCTCCCATGCTTGTGATACTGTGAAAAAAAGCAAAGTAACTCCTGGTGCCTTGGTTTTGCTGCATATAGATTACAGCTTGCCAGAGCTTCATGCATCCTCCCTGCTGAAGTCAGCAGTGCAGTCCAGTTGTAAATCTCTAGCCCTGCTGAGCTTTTGTTGAGACAACAGTTAGTAAAGACTCATCCTGTGAGATGGAGATTCTCTAGGTGGGCATCCCCCTGTCAGATAAAACAGGCTGTGCCTCTGAGATGGACGGATGGAATGCTGCCACCCATGCATGGCACGGGGCAGGAGCAGAGCTCTGTTCTGCATCTCCAGCACACAGTGCCAAATCACCAGGGGGGAGCTGGGGCTCATCAGTGACAGGAAAACTGTCAGGGAGAAATGATGCACCTGACTCCATTGATATCAGAAGGCTAATTAATTACTTTATTATATGTGGTGAGTGTGAGGGTCCCCAGGATGAAGAGATGAGAATCTGACTCCATGTTCTCAGAAGATATATCATACATCATATCATACATCATATCATACATCATATCATAATTATTTTATTATATTTATTATAAGAATGCTATACTAAAATTATACTAAAGAAAAAGGATACAGACAGAAGGCTTAACAAGAATGAGTAATAAAACTCTTGACTGACTGAGAGTCTGACACAGCTGGCTGTGATTGGTCATTAAGTCAAAACAATTCACATGGAACCAATCAAACAGGTTTACCTGTTGGTAAGCCATCTCCAGACCACATTCCAAAGCAATCATTATTTGTTTTCATTCTTTTGTTATAATTATTGTTTTCATTCTTTTCTGAGGTTTCTCAGCTTCCCAGGAGAAGAAATCCTGGCAAAGGGATTTTTCAGAAAATATGACAGTGACAATTATACTGTATTATTCTATATTATATTACATATATTACATTACATCTAAACTGAATCTGCACAAGCACCCAGCTCAACTGAGCTGCTCAGAATCTCCTGACTGTCTGCTGACTGACAGCCTGCACACACACTGGGCCCTGACAGGCCAAGGAAAGAAAACCCCATCACTCTGGGTAAACAATCTCCATATTGCATTCTGCTTTGGCACAACACAGGAGCAGCCAATGAGATAAGAATTGTTCTGATCATTCTTTTCTCTGCTTCTCTCAGGTTCAGAGAACGTGAATCCCACAGGGGCTAGAATCAGCAGAGGTCAGGCATGCTCAGTCATCTTAGCTCCTGTCATCATCAGGATGCTCATTATGTACACAGCAATCTGACCTTTGCTGAGAAACTCCCTCCTTTACTAATTGCTGTAAGTCTACTAATTGCAGGTCTAGTAATGGACTCAAGTCACCTGAGCTAGTTGCAGTTTTGTTTCTGTTGTGGGGGCTTGGACTAAGGTGTGGTAAATCCTGTTAGGCACTGAGGTGAGAGTTAAAGTCCTTGAGCAACATCCAAAACCCAAGAGTTGGATACTGCTGCATTCTAGCAAACCAAGAACAGCTTTTGACAGAAGTGATGGCATAGAGGGTGAGACAGGAGAGGGAAACCTTTACTCAGTGCTGTGAGAAATTACATCTTCTCCTTGGAAACTCTTCCTTTTCTGCCCTATGGACAGAAGTACACATTTTTCTCTCAAAATATCACACAAACTGTACTTAATGTAGCTCTGTCCTGAGAAGCCATGACTTTAAATCCTTTTGGCAGACAAGGAAAACCAATTCAGGTCTCCCATTTCCTGCACAAATCCTCTGGCCACTACATTAGTATATGGAAGGAGGGTAGGAACTCTTCCTTAGGGTGCAAATTAAAGAATAAGCAGCTGGAACTTGTCTGTGATCCTTTACTAGGTGCACCCTGAGAGTCTCCACCAGGAAATCTCCACAGGGATTTAAACAGGGCACTGACTGGATTTGCATCTAATTGCCCCAAGAAATGTGAGGTAATTGTTGATGTGTGAAGAAGCCAATGGGGAGATGTCTGCAGGGTCAGTTATGTCACAGGGTGCAGGATCACATCTCTGAAATTAAGCAGATGGATTCTGCCATGTCTGGGGGGTCTGGCTTGGATCTGAGTGCCTCTGTCATGGAAGAGGATGTGTACTCCCATGCTGGCCAAAGTACTGCACTGCAACTTGAACAAACAATCTTATTCAGAAAACTGTGACTTTTGATGATAATGAATGACAAAACTGAATTTTAAAATGTATGTAATTAATCTCATTGGGTTCAATGTAACTATTAAGATAATTAGCATATAATTTGTCAAGACTGATGATAAACCTAACTACTTTCCAGAACCCATATCAGTGTTTCAGTTGCTCATAAGACACAGTCAGGTAGGCTAATTTGACACCACTTTTGCTGTTTTGTTTCACTCACAGTAATTAACCTCTCAACATCTGTAGCTGTTTCCTCCTGTGTGGTTAATGCACATCTAAAGTGTCCAACATGCACTATTTCCCTAAAGTGCTATATTATTTCAGCTTGGCCTCCAGCCAACCTTTTAATACCCATCCTTACATTTCATTCAGCTTTTCCAGTTGCTGCTGAAAGAGAGAAAAGATAGTAAGCAGCTCCACCTGGGAGGAAAAAAAAAAAAGACCCTGCCTTGTCCCCTCATGGATATCAGCAAATATGTTGAAAATTGTCCAGAGAAAATCTGGCCCAGCATAACCTCTAAATACCTCCACCCTTGATGATCTTTAGGAATCACTATTAAATTATTTCAGTTCTTATGTTCAATACTACAAAAAATACAGTTTGTTCATCAGATGAATACTTTATTTCTCCAAAAATGGGCTAATCCAAAACCCATGTAAAGGCTAAGGGAAGTATTTTTAATTATTTCACCATTCTTTGGATCAAGTTCGCTTACTTTCAGGAGGATTTTGAAACTGAAATGGATTATTTCTTTTTGCCCAGGGGTTAGGTTACATGAGGATGAAGCATGGGATGATAAGCGATTACTAGAACAGTCTAGAGTGAAATATGAAGTGTTAGCTGGATTAGTTGATGAGCTCTTTATTGCTTCTTTATGTGAAGGAAAAAAAATATCTCTGTGAAATTATATCCAGTTAGATTCTACAAATGACAATGATGACAAAAGTTTTCAGTGATCTGGGATGCCTTAATCATCTCCTGATTAGTCACGGAATATTTATGTAAAATAAAATAATCTAGTAATAAAAGAACAGCCTTTCATTCCCCTCAGAATCTACACTTGCTACCACACCAGCTCTTGCTTCCATTTGCAAAACCAGGGGAGAGAGACAAGGTCTGCTGGTTCCCCTAAAAGCTGAAGGACTTTCCTGTTCCAAAGTTTGAGAAGAAGACCCGTGGAATTACTACTGAAGCCACTGGAATTTAAACATTTGCCCTGAGATTTAGCATTCTGCTCAGAGGTTTCACTGGACAGAATCTCTCACATCGCCAGTGTATCACAGCATGGATCCTTCATCCCTGGGGGATGGAATTTGACAGGCAGCTCTGGAGGGTCTTTCCCAGAGGAGCCTATCTTGGGACACAGTGACACAGAAGGGGAAGAAAACAGCCAGAAAACAGGATCTGAATAATTCTGCACTCCTGTCTAAGAATCAGTGTAGGTGAATAGCAGCAAGGATGCACACAAGGAGAGCTGAGCTTGCAAACCCAACACACACAATTGGCACACCCTGCTTGTGGAGCCTACACCATTTTCAAAATGATGCCTGCTCTCTTCACCAGTGAAAACAGTAACTCTGGAAACAAACTCAGACACAAACAAACTCCTTAGACTTCCAGTGTCAGCCCCACTGGCACTGAGTGCACAGTTTGCATAAATTTAATTAGCACAGGCCCATGGCAGATGAGATAGCCACTATCAAACATAAGCCAGAGAACAAGAGGCAAGTCCTATCAATAAAGTACAGGTTTGAGGCATGAAGTGCATAAACTCTCAGAAGTGTATAAACTCTCAAAAGGTGCTCCCATTTAAGAAATTGGCAGTCTAGATAAAAACAAATAGGTTTTTCTGAAGACCTGCAAGAGCTGGAATGCCACCAGCTGGGCAACTTCCCCCTCCATTCTGCACAAATTTGTCAATGGATTCACTTCCAGGGGCAGTGAGCATGGTAAATATTCATCAAAGCCTACACAGAGCTATAGATTTTAAGGAAATCATAAACTCAAGGCCACAGGCGACTACTGTTGTTAGTATTTGACTTCTCACTTAATAGACCATTTAATAGCACCTAGCCATGCCTGTACTGAGGAAAATTCTCTGCAATATAGAGCTGGAGACCTTAAAATCTAAACCCAAGCCTCTCGTGTTGAGATTTTTACATTGCCGAACCTGAACGTTCTTCATTTTTCAGCTTTTGGTTTAATTTTCCATGCAAGAATAGATTAAATTTGAGAGGGAAGTCTGCAAACTTACCCCTAGAGCAACAATTAAGAACAGCCTTATGTTCTATTACATGGTAAGGGACAGAGATATCAAAATTTCATTCCACAGCAAAATACAGTAGGGGGTTGTTGCAAATAAGGATTCTCAGAATCAATTTTAGATGAATCTAGGCCTTTTAAGGCTTAGGTAATGGACTTATTTTGCATTATTTGTAATTGCTATGAAAAAGCCACCCCAAGGTTACTTTCTCTCCTCATTCTTATTTCTCTTCCTCAAAGAGACTTTTTGGTAGTTTTAAGGCAAAAAGAGGAGCTCCCACCAGATCTGTCATTCTGTTATGGCCCCATGAGAGCACAGCTATATATCCTTCCATTTGTCACTAATCATTATTCTGAGTAGCTGAAGATGAAATTGCTGTGACAGAAAGCATTGAAGGGGGCATTTGTTGGTGGTGTTAGTGTGTATTTATACACATAAATACATATATAGTTATAGGTACACACATATAGAGAGGTATGATCAAAGACAGTTTTAGATACAAAATATTCATCCTCTGAGAAGGAATAAATTTGAGTATGACCTTTCATTTTCATCTGACCTTTCAAAAGATATGATTAAACTCCATCTCCTGGCAGTGCAATTGATTTTTCCCCAAAGGGCCATTTATCAGAGAATAAACTGGGTTTATACCTTGAAGTGTATATTTTGTGGCTTTTACATATCAATTGGTATTTTAAAAGAAGCTCTCTGTTTTGAAAGCACTTCTGAGAATACCAGAAAAAAAATGAAAAACAACTCAGGCAGAGCCCCCGACTTTTTATCAATGTATCACTCCAGTAAATCTTATCAGTTAAAAGACTAACTTTTGAGAAGAGCTGGATTGAAGTAACAAACAGAATTAGATGTGACTAGCAAGTTGTTTCAGCAAAGAGGGGCCTAAGAAAAACTTGCTTAAACCAACATAGAAGGACATGCCGATTCATGTAAAGGTTGGACATTAAAAACAAAGGTACAAAACCTGTTCCACCTCTGTCAGGGATGGTGGAGAGCACACAAACAAGGGACTCATTGCCCACGTGCCATGGCAGGCAGGGGCTCAGCCATCCCCAGGGCAGCAGGGCTCCATCACCTCTAACAGTGGCTTGGGAAGGCAAACACCATCACTCCAAACGTCCCCCCTTCCTCCTCCTCCCCAGGGAGCAAAGAGAGCCAAAATATCAAAATAATAAATAAATAAATAAATATTCTGAATAGGAATATAATTTATATTAATATATATTAATAAATATTCGGAAAGGAAGAGAGTAAATAAATATTCTGAGAAGCAGGAAAGGCCTTGGCCCTGGGTAAGAACTGCTCAGAAGTCACAAACATCTCTGTACTAGCAACAGTGTTGTTAACAAAAATCCAAACCACAGCCCCATACCAGCTACTATGAAGAAAATGAACTGTGTCCCAACCACAATCAACACATACCATAAAGATCAAGTGTTGGATTTTAACTGATATTTTAACTGGGGGTTAAGATGCTCAACAACCTGGACATGCAGACACCAACATTCATAGCCCAGGGTGAGTAACACCCCAAAACTGCTGGGAGAACCCTTGTGTTTGGAGTTATAGATATCTCAATGAGGAACAGGCAAAAATGTACAGAGATTCCAATCTTGAGTCATAATTCCTTAACTCTGAGTGTTTTAATCCATGCATTTTGACACATTTGCTCTGTTTTTAAACAGAGCATTTATAGTAGTGGGAATCAAGCCATTTTCATGAGCAGTTCAATGCTGGAATGTACAGAATCAGACACAGGATTTACTTGTTCCACAAATGAGACTCAGTACTCCAGGTGAATTAAAAATAATTTTATCACTGCAGCTACAAAGAAATTTAAGTTAACCAGAAAGTAATTACCTGTGTGGTGCAGCAGAGGTAAAGTGATATCTAGATTTAACATTAATGTTAATTGAATTATACATCTGCTGTGGGAGAAAAATAACTTGCTTAAACTCAAATTATGTTCTCCCAAATGTGATTATACATAACACATTGCTATTCTCAGACAATCATAAAGCAAATATTATTTCATCAGAAGGCAGAGTTACTAGGAATATTTACTCTAAAGAAATACAAGAACAAACAGATAAACAAGATATTGAGGGACAAATATTAACCCTCTGTACTGAGCTTTACTTGAGTTCAAGACTAACAAGAGGACTTGGGAATTAAGCCAGCACAGCATTTGAGCACATCCTTAGCCCTGAGTTTTGTCAGTCAGGCATTATACAAACTGCAGATTCTCCTGGATATAAGTTATAGGATGGTTTCAGCTTGCTAAACAGTGTAATAATAAATACACCTTTGGTATGTGATCCTCTGGTTTGGAGGATTGCTCAAGTCCATTGACTTGTGTCATGGATCAGCACTGCTGCCTGGCAGGAGCTGCCCAGAGCTCCATGCCATCCTCTCAGACTCACTGCCATGCAAACAGAAAAACAAAAGCAGGGTATAGAAGTAAAGACAAAATACAGAAGGATTGGAGAAGATGTGAAGCATTCAGCTGTTGAATAAAACTCCAGTTTTATTATTCTCCAGTCCAGGAGATCTTGCAGCAGTGTCAGCTTTGTACTACCAGAGGGGACAGGCAGGTTGCTGGAGCACAAGTGACCTGCTCAGGGTTGCCCTGCAGACTTGGGACAAACACTGGGGCAGGGCCTGAGAAACTGCAATAAACTGAATCTCTGACAAGCATATTAAAGGGGGGAAGGTTAAAATCTGAGGAGAAAATCCCAAAAGACCCTACTTACAGAATAGCATTAGTTTGAGGTAGATTAGTTTTTAAACCACATAGCAACTGAGATGAAAAACACACTTTAAAACTTGCCTTGCTTTCCAAATAAATGATGGGCATAATTTCCTGTTCAAATGCACACGGGAAGGGATTTCTTTATTGGGTACACTGCCTGCCACCGTCTGCATTTCACTGCAGGAGCCCTGAGGCACCTCCAGAGCTGGGACAGCTCTGATTTAGCAGCCACCAACAGGCAGCAGGGGCAGCTGCACCAGAGCCCCTGCTCAAGCACTAATGCTTGCTAAGCTAATCGAGGTTAACTTAACTCATTATGCAAAAAAGCTTGCCTGGCTTCTGCCAGGGGATAAAATGGCAACAGCCATATATATATATATATATATATATATATATATATATATATATATATATATATAATTTATATATATAAATTATAATTTACATATATAAAATATGTAAATATTTAATCTTTTTATATAATATATAACATATATATAAATATATTATGATATATGTAATATAATTTATATATGATATTATCATATATTATCATCTGTATGATTATAATATTGTAAATATATATATTACAACATATTATATATAATATTAATATTTGAACATATAGATATATAATATCACATATAAATTCATATATATTAATATATATATGTATAGTTGTTTTTTTTTACCCCCAGCACTGAAATCAAGCAACAGAACTGAATTGCATGGAAGATGGGATGACAAAATGATTTGATCCCTAGAGATGTACAAATAAGTTTGAAAGGATGTTAAAAAATATTGATTTGGAGGGAACGTGTTTAAGGATCCCCTTGTTATAATAACCTCCAACCTGAAGTCTGTTCCTTTGTTTGGCACAGTAATTTACTGGGTGATTTAAGAATTAATGTGCTGAATTATGACCATTTAGAAAAGTCAACATTTTGACATCAACTAACTGTAGAATTGAATTTCTAGTACAATTTAATGTCTCTGACCAAAATAAGACACAAACTGACAATTCTAAAGTCACAGTGATAAGAGGTTATCAGTAATACCCCATACATTTTTCTATTTTGAGTAAGAACAGCAATTTTGTCTGGGTACTCTATAGCATAAAGCAATCTGGCACCAACTATTTGTCCAAACAAAGAGGAGCTCTTTAAATCACCACTTTGAGTTTTCACTATTCACACACACTAAAAGAGAATTCAAAATCATTTCCAGAAAATGAAAAATTACCATAGAGCTTTGATGAAGGCACTGGCAAGACACAACACTGGGAATCTCTCATTTGATGTGAAGGAACCTAGAAGAAAAAGGAGATATTCAGTAACAATTCTGTACTGATATTCATTACAAAGGTGTTGAGGTTGCTCATTCTAACAAGAGTGCTAAATTCAGTGAGTGCCAGTGTGCAAAACTGTGCCACTTTCTTAGAGGAGAAAAAATAACCAAATTCTACAACTGCTGGGAGAGAATACCCGAAAAGAGACCACATATTCAGCTGGTTGAGGTTAGCAGAGTCCTGACAGTGCAGCTGCACTGATTTACAGCAGCTGAGCATCAGTCTCAGGCCCTCTAAAGCAGCACCTTGGATCTTTGCACAGAGCCACAGCATTCCAGCCAGACTGAGGAGATGCTCCCCACCCCTGCCAAGGGTGATCCCCAGAGTGTGAGCACAGGGGGGAACAGAAACCTTGGAAATGCGAGGCACAGGATCAAACCAAAGGCCTCCAGCATCTCCATACAAAGAATCAATTACTGCAGCAATGTTACCTTGAGAGTTGGCTGCAACTGGCATTAGGGCATAGCAAAGAGAAAAAAGAGATTTTATAAAAGATTTTATGCGTAAAATCACTTATATTGTAGAAACACAAAGGTGATGGCAAGAAGGTATAAATGTGAGTAACAACCCCCATAGGAATAGAAGAATTGCAGCATCATTCCCACAGCTTTGATGGTGAAACTGCTGCTTTTTGTTTTTGCAATCACCACATTTTCCTACTTCAGTTTTTCACATGCCATGTGTTATATTTATTAAGTTATTGGGTAGAGTAAATTAGAATTTCAGAGAGCAGCATGTATATAGACACACGTGTTTTCTGCTCTAACCTTATCACATGACAGTGTTATTAATATCAGCACACCAAGTCAGAATAAACCTTATAAATATTTAATCTTTTCCCTTATAAAGCATTAATAAAGTAGCAGTAATAGGTGCAAGAATGCTGCAACACCATACCTCTCTGCTATTTTTATTTTAGATTTCATGTTGTAAAATCATGTATTGAATATAATATTTTTCAGTTGTAAAGACAGCAAATAATGCTAGATAAATTCTGAAAAGATTTAGAGCAACTAGCAGCAAACTTATTTCTAGTAGGATTCCTCTGTACCAAAGGGCAGGAATCTGAACTCAGTTATCTGTGAAGTTCTGGATATGTAGGTAATCTTTATAAAGTTAGAATTCCAGTTTAAGCTTCCCTTTTATAACCCTTCACAGATTTTATTTTGACTCTTAGTTAGATGCTGTTTGATGTGTGAGCAAGGATGTTTAACCAGTGGGCTGAGGTGAAAAACCACTGCCACCAACAAAAGAACCCTGGACCACAGTGAGACAAAGTGGAGTCCAGTAATTTAAGTGCAAAGATGTACAGCCAGCATCTCCAGCAGCATTTTGACTGGTACCTCTTTGTAGATGGCTCCAAATACAGTTGTGCTTCTAAATACCTCATCCCCAAAGACAAACTGATGAAAAATCCTTTTTCTACTTTGCTTCTAAGTGGTTCACAAGAAAACCTATCTTTTCAAACTTAAAAACACACTAATTTTTACTAATTTTTGCAACCTTATTATCATTTGGCATTTTCATACCTCAGTGCAATGGGTTTGGTCTTATAGAGGATAATGGGACATTGTAGAGAGCCTGTGGTTACAATACCAGCAGTTGGATGACAGCAATACAGGCATGATGAATATCCCAAAAAGTTTTTTGGGGCTTGTTCTAGACATTAACAAGTAGTGCAAGTTAGATGTTCACTGAATTCAGCATCTGATTTAAAAAAAAGGAATATATTCTTGTTCTGCATGAGACTCTTCTCAGGAGAAACACACAGGGGAAAAAACCTGCACACCTTGATATGAAGCAGGAGCAGAGAATTCAGCTTTTCTCACTGCTCACTTGGCTTCACACTCCTTTCCCTCCAAAGAGAAAGAGATTCTTCTGTTCTGGAGGATTCAGCAGGTGGTTCTGCACGGCTGCTCTCAGGATGGGGAGGAATGCTTTAAAACTACCAGCTAATGTCCAGAGGCAGCTGGGGAGCCATCCTTCCCTTTACAGAGTCTTTGCACACAGATCCCATTTGGAGAAGATGTGTGGCACAACCCTCCAGGCAGCCAGTGTGCATAACCCTCCTGTGAGGTGTAATCAGAGCACCAGTGTCCCTCACCAAATATTACACCCTGCCTGAGTGTTCCAGGCTCCAAAATTCAGCTTTAACTGTGACATCCACTCTCCCCTGAGCTGGCTTGATACAGCACTTGGGTCACACAGAGGCAGACAGAATGACTTTGTGAATAAAAATCTGCTATGCAAACTTTCTGCTTAGGAAATCCCCACTGCCATTTGCCTCCCAACCCAAACATTACTCCATGATTTCCCATTGTGGCTGAACATGCACTCAAAGCTCTTTCCCAGGAGGCAGATTGGTCTGCACAGAATTACTGGGGCAGGGAAGGGAGCTGCCTTCACATGCTTTTGGTTCCTCTGCCACCATAAAGCAGCAGAAGAGGAGATTCTTATTCTGACCTTGAGAATTTTGTTCCTTGCCCTTATCCTACCTTTATTCTATTTGCCATAAAATGACCATCCTCACTATTTGCTGAATCAAATAATTCCAGTTGGCATTGTGACTATATTGTCCTTCTGCAAAATAAGAGTTAAATGCAATTCTTAAGATGTGAAAAGCAGGAAGGCAGGAGATAGTCAAAGATTTAGACACAACAAATGGTGCATTTTTAGAGGATTAAGTCTATTCTTCAAGTGTGTGTCACATGAGATGGAAGGTCAAGTGCATACAGCCACCTGAGCAGTGGAATAATCCTCCAGAAGTACCTTGCCTGCAGAGACTTATTATTCTGAAACAGAAATTATTAAGGGAAAAAGAGGAAAAAATTCAGAAGCCAAACTTTTTCAGGGATTAGTTCTATAAATATAACATCATTCAAAGCCCATTAGAAGCATAAACTATTTCAGCTATTCTGAACCTATTCTATTTTTGAAATTCAGGTATTATTCATATCACTAGGGTAGCACTGTGGATTTGTTTTAGCTGATTATATTAAATCAATGTTGTTGAAAAATTCAAAAGACTATAAAAAGCCTGCATGTGCCTACAGCCTGTTTGAAGAGGTTTGCAGTCATGAGAGTGGAATGAGTGCTGAAGTTGACAGGAAACTGAAGATGCTGTGCCATGGCCTGCCTTTCACATCCTTGAGGGATACTGTGCAAAGTGCACCTGATGCAAGATAAGGAAATGAGGGATCATTTAGTGCATGTGAATCTCCTCCTTGCAAGATCCCTTCTGTATGTCTAAGTTAAAAATCCTGCTTGACTGCCCTTCTGTGGCACTGCAGCTGCACACATGATGGAATGGTCCTTCAGGGCAGCTCCCTGCCAGGAGTTACCCCAGCTGTCCTACAACAATACCCAGACTTGGCAGAGAAACAATCTAGCTTCTAATCAGATTTGCTGTGCAAGTATCAGGTAAATCAAAGAGGAAGCATTTCTCAATGCCTGATACAAAAATTCCAACATAATTGCTGCCAGAGCCCCATCATTTTCTATCACATTGCTAAACCCCCACCAAGATCAAAAGCATCTGAAAAATTGTGAAGGATGCAACATCCATCTGATACATTTCTTACAGTTCTTATAAGGCTTTTTTTTTCCTCTCACATCACAAATCAAATAAAAGGGGCACTGAAGTTTGAGAACACTCACTTGATTTTCTGATTTCCTAAGAACAACACTTGACAAGCAAAGTGGTTGCATCACCCTCTTTGAAGCAGGGCAATGAAAAACTCTCATTCATATTCACTGGGTTTGTCCAGAACTTACAGGTGGCCCAGGATGGAGAAGAGAGAGCAAACAAAGAATCTGTATATTTGAGCAGTTGTTGTCAACATATCCTCATTGTATTTTTGGAAGAAACTCTTGGCATTACCAGGAGCACAAGTACATCAGAAGACGTGGCAATATCTATATAAAATGACATGTTGCAAAGTATAAACAAGGTGATGCAGCTTGAATGGGTTTACATTAACAAACAACTGATGCCAGCTGATGATCAAATATAAAATCTTAACACAGAGTCAGTAAAGAAATCAGACTGGAAATTACCATAATTTTATGAACCCTATTTAACACCACAACAAGCCTGCCAAACAGCAATCCAATTTCCAGAAATATTTTTCACATCTCTGCATTCAGGAACATCACACAGGCAATGCCTGCCATCTCAAATGGAAACCACTTCAGTGAGAGACTCTGCCACCACTGCAAACCAAACCACTCCCAGCTCAGGCAGGTGTGACCTTTTAAAAGGGTACCTGCATGTCACCTCACCATTAAGTACTATATCCATAATCTGCCCACCACTCTGCAATCTAAAAAATATTGCCTGAGGCCTTTGTTTCCTTTTCTAGTCTCCTAATTGCAGTCAGCTTCTGCAGCAGATTCTGACATTCTCTTGTGTGCTGGCTGAACTCATTCTGTCATGAAAGGTCAGAATGTAAACAGCTTCAGAATGTCAATAGGTGTTTAAAGCATTCTATCTCAGCCCCAATTGCTTATGTGCTCAACCATCAAGTGTTGATTCAGAGGTCATTAACTTTAAGGTAGGCAACTTGAGCTCATAAAGGGAAAATTTGCTCTTTACCTACCTTCTTCAATAAAATTTGAGTCCAGGTCACATTGACCATTAGCAGTTATTCAGAGTAAGATGAAGATTACTGCACTTCCTTAATCCTCCTTAGCAGTTCCATGATGTTTATTTAATGAGAGTGACATTTAATGTATTTACATTTTGGGAGCTTGGCTTGCTCAAGAAAAGAGGACGTGGTGCTACAGATCCATTTAATCAGACTTGCTCTGATTTACCACAGTCCTGCAGAGGAACTCTATTACAAGCCAAAATAAATCATACCTAATGCTATACAACATTTTTTTCATATGTGAATTTTCAAAGGCACTTTACAAAAACACTTTAGGTTCATTATTTCTAGTAAAAAGAAAAGCTTGTCAAGCTGGCCAGTTTGTTAGTGTCAAGCCAGGAATACAATGCAGGTTCCCTGCAGGCACTTAAACAGACTCAGCTGCCCCAGACCAGACTAACACAGGCAAAACAACTGAAGAACTGCAGCATGGTAGAAAAGCAGTGAATTTGTGAGGAAATCACAAGACAAGGAAGTATTTGTGATTCTCAAGTCCATAATCATTTTTTGAATAAAAGACTTCTGCAAATCACTCTTTTCATTATTTGATATACTGAAAATAAAGAGGAAAATTGATGCCCAATTTAGACCAGAACTGAAATGTATTTAATAAAATATACCCTGCATTCCCCAAATTTAAATTCTTTGTTGATCAAAAGTTTTGTTTGCATTTTCCATTAGGATTCCTTTTTTTTTCTTTAAAAAGAGAAGTATGATGAGAAGCAATCCTAGTTCTTTTTTCCATAGTTTTATAGCAGTTTAATATTGTCTTTGACACTTTGATGTTCAATAATCTTTGATGAAGTTGAGTTTTAGAGCTCATTTTGGATCCACCCTATTCATCAAAACACTTCCAAAAAACTTATTCCATGTACAAGATCACCAATAAACAAAATACATTTCAAAATTCAGTTTGGAAAAAGAAGCCTACCAGAAAAATCCCACTGAGAGTATCATGACAGAGTGGGAGAACTGAATACATATTATTTTAAAGCTTGTGATCTTATTTGCTCTAAAAACAGCAATATCTCTATATTTTTTCTTTTCTTTATTTTCAGTATAAAAGAATAAAAAAACACATTTATTTTCAAGTTCTTAATCAGTTAGTGCATGCTCGTTTTTAAACACTACCTTCAAAAAGGCTGAAGAAGACCCAGATTTGCAGAAACAAACAAGCGCCAAAATGTTATGATCAAATGCAGGGCATTTCAAGTCAAAAGTCTTTCTTGTTTGCAAAGTGAGGAGCAATTGGAAATGGAGTTTATAGTAAGGCTGCATTTCAAGCCCACTTTCTGTTTGATAGATAAATGATAGATCTCTCCATGTACACCACAGCAGTTTAATTGAAAACAAAAAGCCAGCTAACCCCTGAAAAACAAATCAGAGATGGAATAATGAAATAATTCCTGCACTCTGCCCCAGTTTGCCAGGCAGTGTCTGTTGCTTTTATCCAGAACATGCAATTTAAACATTTTGCTTATTTCTTGTTTTTTTCTTTGCAAGAACAGACAGAACTGACTAGAAGTCTCCTCTATTAATATGCCATATGCATGCTGTGCTCCAGCTGCCATGTTAAAAATACATAAGGCTAAATTAAAAACTGCTGCAAAGCCTTTTGGTGGCAATCAGATAACTCTCTATGTAAAATCTGATTTAAGATGATAATATTTTCCACACATTTCATATCAGTAATATAGATAAAGGATAAAAGAAGACTACATTTTGATAATTATCCTTTATGGACATTCTGTGTCAATGCTATAAATAAACTGTATTTCTAAATAGCATTTAAAAGTACAAGTACTGAGTCATAGCTTCAGCTGGTACAAACAGTAGTGAATCCAGCAATTTTCACCAGTTTGAGTGTCATGATCAAATGAACAGCTTTTCTCTTTGGAAGGAAAATAAACCCTTGCAAAGTAGTTATCATTACTACTCAATAAAGGCAGTGAACTGAACTGTGGTGTTCAGCCAAAATCAGGCCAAGCAGAAATAGTGAAATAAACCCCAGTTTGTGGGAGAGAATGGTGCCAGGATGTAGTGCTGTTTTGGACAAAAGAAGGGACAGCAGAAGGAAAGAGAAGCTGGCAAATTCTCAAATATGTGCATTGTCCTTCTTAATGGCCACAAAGTGCAGAAACCCTGTCTGAAGGTGAGCAGGGTTTGGGGAAGCTGGCTGCCCTCAGGGGGAAGATGAACCTCACAGTGAGCTGGTACAACAAGACCCTCCTAAAGGCTCTTGGTTCCCTGTTCCCCTTCAGGGAAATGCATTTTAACTGCCTCAGTCACAGCCCTCAGCAGGGGACAGGGAAAGAATCCTGCCCTGCTTTTTGCACTCCTGTGTCCAGATCTCCCAAAAGTCCTGGGGAGGGCTCCTGTGGCCAAACAGCCCCAACGCTGCTCCCTGGGGCAGGGACCTTCCCCAGCCCCTCTGCAGCACACACAGCTGGGGCACAAAGAGTTAACCCAGCCTGCAAGGCTCAGCAAGGGGGCACCACAAGGGCTCAGGCCTCAGCCACCAATCCACATCTTAATCTAGAGAAGATGTGGGACGAGATAAAGGAAATAGTCCTGACTAAGGGACACTGTTTTACAGACTATGAAAGCACACACAGTTACCACAAAGGCAGAAACACACACACACCCCAAAAGCATGAGGAACTTGTCCTGGTGTTTGGACACAAACCTGTGGTTACTTTCCTGGGAAATGGGCAAAGGATTTCCTTGTGTGCTACACCAACAACTGGATGTTAATATACAGTGAATCCTAAGCTTACACTACTTCTTCACTAGCTGTAACTCAAAGGGTACCTTATCATGCACTGTAGGTGAACCTACTAGTAGTCCTTTTTTCTTTATTTTTTCCTTATTCCTGTATAGTATTTAGTCTGTGCTAAGTCTCATGTCTGTTAGTTTTGCGTCTATTAAATAAATAATTCATTCCATAACACCCAATCAGCCATTATTAAATAACTTGTGAACAAGAGTGGGTATTTAGGTGCTGGCCTCAATAAAGCTGCTCCTGGGCAAAAGGCAGGGACTTATCTAAACCCCCACATCCATTCCCAACACTGCCCTGGGATGCTGTTGGGAATGTGCAGCCAGCAGTGTCAGGGACAGTGCCAGGGACACTTGGGATTGTCCTTCCCATTGCAGAACTCCTGGAGCTCCATCCCTCTCCCACAGCCAGCAGCGCCATTTCCCAAGCAGCCCCAAGCCCTTCTGCTGCCAAAGCAGGCAGGAAGAACCTGGGGCTCAGGCTCGGCTCACCCAGCCCCAAACCCCAGCCCCAAACCCTGCAGAGCCGGGCTCCCCTGGCTGCACAGGGCTTGGTCCTCAGTGATCTGCAGCCACACAGCTCCAAATCCAATAACTCTGCCATTGGGTCCCCAAAGGCCTGTGCTGGGCTTGGGACAGCACATCTCATACAATAATGCCCTGTGAGGGGTTTAGAAAATCCTTCCTTTGCAGATAAGGAGACTATAACCTAATCCATCATCCCGGGCTTTCTTTGGCTTTGTTTTCACACAAGGGAAAGAAACCCATCAAAACTACTGCTCAGCTGCACAGATCTATTTTTCTAAAGCAAAAAATTATTGTTATGGACCATCAGTATATCTGTACAAAGGTTAATAATTGTCAAGCCAGAAAATAATGGGTATATATAGATAATAATTTTAATTTAAAAAAAAACGAATATTGGCCTAACTGCCTAGTAAAGTCTACCAATTCTTCACTCCAGCTGCAGGAAGTAAATTTCTAAATAAATGGTGATTTCATATTATGAGAAAAATATTGGGAATGAAGCAGCTATCAGAAATAAATTAGAATAAAGAAATTCCTGTTCCATACATCATGAAACATGACTATTTAATTTTTAAAAGACACATGAAATTAATTTTTATTGTATATTGGGGTAGCTTCATTATCATATTAAAATATTTGGCTTGTTTACAAGCTGGAGTTTCAAGCTCAAGAAAATAGTTTGCATCATTCTCAGAACCACACATATATAATAACACAAACAGAAACTAAATCATAGGTGTTATAAACATGAGAATGTAAAGCAGGGCTGGAATATTAATCTCTTTCAAGATGCAAATGCACTGATAATGCAAAATTTCTCTCCATTACTGAAGCTGTTCACAGCACAAAACTCCACCAAGTCAGATTTCACCACAAGAAAAAATGTTGGACTTTCCCTGATAATTAAAATTTCTGACATTTCAAAAACAGAGCTATTTTCTATTGTCATGGAAGGTCTAACCCAGGGTACTGGTGCAATGCACTGAACTGAACTATGCACTGCCAAGAAAAATCTATAAAATACCTTTATTGCACATAACACAGTGAGAATGAGGTCATTGCTGTGCAATGCTGCCATAGACAGGGTAAGCCCAAACATATCCAGCTTAAAACAAGGGATTTTTGTGCTTCTGCCTGTCCACCCTTCTCAGACCACAGACAATACAGACTCACATGAGCTTCCTCACGATCTGCTTTTCCTTTTAGTACTGAGCACTATGATCAGAAATGAAGTTTTAAACCCTTTTTCTGAAATGCATTGATGCCAGACATGGTGACAAAGTCCTCAGGTCTGGAGTTCGGCCCTCAGTGCCAGTGCAGATTGAGCAGCAGTGCATGGAGGGGTGCATGGCAAACCCGAGCAATGCAGCCAATGCACTGTGAAACTGCACAGCAAATGCAGATGTGAACAACAAACAGACTCAGTGGTCATTCAGCAAAGCCTTCAAAACCCCTCAAAAATCACTGGCTCAGCACTGAAACCTATAGGTTACCTCTCTATTGTTATGTCATTAAACATGGTGGGTTAATGGATCTGTAATGAAATGGAAGATCAGCATTTTATAATAAGTATAAAACACTTAAATTTGCCTTGAAAGCAACACAGAGGAGTATGTGTCACTGAAATTCAGTACTTCACAGTAACTTTAACCCAAGCAATTGACCTGGACAAACACAACTCCAACATTCAGACTTGAGAAAATTCAGATTGGCTTTGATTCTTTGAGTAAACTAACCCTGTTAAGTATTTGAAGGAACTATTATGTGTCTATTATGCAGAAAAACTTGCTTCTAAATTATATTAAAAATATGCATGCAATTTCCTTGACAGGATTGACTTTGGCAGCTTTTTTTTAGGGGAAAGACCAATTGAGGGAAGTCTCCTGAGTGAAGGAGCACAGCTGCTTTGTGCAAAAGGAGTTCAGGTGGAATGGGAACATGGCATCAATCTTCCAGGCAAACCTCTCCCTTTTACATCAGTGACTGACATGACAGTTTCTAGGTCTTGAGGGAGCCTATAATCTCTTCCTTGTAGTCTGGTGGTGGTTTTTATTTTAGTTTTGGGTGGTTTATTTCTCCTTGGTTTGAGGTTTCTTTCGGTAATTTCAATCTACTAGAAAATGAAATCAACCATACAATAAAATGCTTCTCTTTTTCTTTTCACTGGGTGCACACCTGTTTCTCTCTGCAATATGTCCCAGAATCATCCTCTTATTGCATTTCTAAGGAAGTTTTGCTGTTTTAGCCCCCTACATAATATAACCCAGAGTAGAACATAACCATCTCCCTTGTACATCTCAGACAGCTCCCAGGGGAGAGCTCTCAGATGTTCTAGCCCAGGAAAATTTGCCCAGCTCCTCTGGCAGATGCTGCACTGTGTGCAGGCAGTCAGCTCATTGCTCACCTGGGAATGAAGATCAAACCTCTTCTTTCAGATCTATCAAGATTTCATTATTTTTCACTGCACAGAAGAAAAAAAAATAAATAAAAGGAATTCTAGGAAGAGTGTTCCCTTTTCCTCCTCACCCAGGAATCCACATTTGGCAGGATGACAAGAAGGAGCTGGCAGCTGCTGTGCTCTTGGTGGTGAGTCAAGGCATCTGCATCACCACAAAAGGGAGTTCCTAAAACCTCCAACTGCCTTTCCTGATGGGGAGTAAGGAGGAATTACCTCAAAGCAAATTATCAGCAGAAAGAAAAAACTTCAGGATGAATCAATAAAATGAACTTTAACAAAATGTTTTTACTGACTCAGCAGTTCTATTTCCTGAACTCTCCTGAATTCACTGAAGTTGCAATATGTGGTGGGCACCTTTCACTCCAGCTCCCTTTAACATCCAGGAACTCTTCTTTCAAAGACAAGCATCAGACTTTTTCCTTGCTCCTATCATCCTCTCTGATGCTTAGTAAATGAATTCATTCTTTGAAACTACTAAGTATTTTCAGCCTTCAATTTATTATATAAATAGTAGCTGCAACTACTTTATTTGTTTTGCTTGAAAAGACAAATTGTGGAATATAATGATGCTGATTTATCTTTTTTAATTAAAAATAAGAAGCTTGGTAGGCACTTCAGGATTGAAAAATGTAAGTAATTTAATTTTTCCTACTGTTTTTTCAACTGCTGTTGCAGAAGTACTTTTTCCAGCCATCAGCTCTCATATCTAACTTTCAATATCAGTGGCATAATTTGAAGTCACAGAAATGCAGAAAAATTACTTCATCTCTAGGAAAAAACAAGCAATATGATTGCATTGTATCTGTGTATGATTATTAAGCAAATGCTTGTATGGTGTAAGACCAAGAACCAGAAAATTGCCCAAAGTATCTCATTATACAGTATAATTTCTCCAGATGCCCAATTCAAAGACCATAGAATGTTCATTTTCTAAGTCTTAGAATAAGTTTCATATTCATATTTCTATTAATTGAATAAACAAGATTAGCTGTGTTGCATCTTCAGTGTCTTTGCAATTTTATCTGCAGACTTATTAATATACTCCCTTTCAATTCTAATATTTGTGCTCTGTAGAATGAAGATTACTTTGCAGATTTTAATTACATCTTGTTTTCTTCCAATATGTCAGAGGATTGCAATTAACCTGTAACTCCCCATATTTTTAAAAAATTGGGCAACACTCAATAACGTATTTGCTCTTCAACAGAACTTCATGAAGATTTCTAAGAGATCCTAAAAACTTTTGTGCAAGAACCCCACAAAAAATTATGTATGGGTGGCACAAGTAATAGGAAATATAGGGAATCTTCATATGGTTGGAAATAAAATATATTCAGCATAGTTTAAAAGGGAAACAGAGAAATAAATACTTGGAGTTTCACAGACTTCATCGTAAAATGCAAACGACAGATTGAAATTAAGAGGTCTCATGTGGACATTACATATTTTGATTTGGGGAACAGCAAATACCATGGCAAATAACAAACAGAAAAGTATATTTTTTAAATTATTATCAAACATCAGAAATGGAACAAAATGTTTGATTTTGAGATTCTACTTTATAGGTTTCTTCATAATGGCAAAAGTATATGACAGACTGTAAAATATGCCTAAGTTTCTCCGTGCCAAAAGGATGTTGTGAAACTGAACAGTCTCACATCAAAAATCATTGTATCTATGAGATACTGGTGAGGGTATCTGATGCTAAAGGTTATGTGTTTAAAAATTGCTGGCAGTGAATTATTTACATTTATCCTAACTAATGTATCTTGTTAATTCATAGTTATGGCAAAGACTTCTTTAGTAAACTTGTGAATTTGGCTGTTCTAGCATAAACATAACTCAAGCAAAATACAGGAAGAAAACCAAACTGGATCACATAAATTATGACTGGAGGAAAATTTTCATCCATTTCCAGCATGCTTGAGTTACAGGTTTGGTGCTCAGCATGTGATATTGAAATATGAAATTTAACAATTCACAGAGATAAAAGAGCAATTCATGGTTCCTACAGTTACCTCCATTATAAAACACCACCACCCCACTTATTTCTGAACATAATCTCTTGTTAAGGTTTGCTACCAACATGAGAGGCATTTATGTCTTTCTGTAGATAAATAATGCTTAGCTGACAAATGCATGAACTATTGCTGAGAGTTTCCCCATAAACAGTTATAATTCTGGTAAATGGCTCTTGTGGAAAGCCCAGTAATTCTAATAATTTTCTTATTACCAGGCACTCTTTGCTTTCACACTACCTGAATCACTAAAACTCATTTTTAGTCTTCAGAAGTGACAGAGATGAAAGTTTCTACTGACAACTCATAGAAATGGACATGATAATAAAGGTAAATTAATGTATTATCTAAAATAACAGCACTGCTGTTATTGATACAATACACTTTGTTACTTTAAATAACAAGTCAGATATCATCCTGAGAGCACTGTGAGCATCCAAGACATTAATAAGTACAGACAGAAAGTTGCAGAGTTCTGACATTTTCATTTATAACTGTATTTTATGGTCTGACATTAGGGTTTTGTTGCAGTCATTCACAATCTTATTTGAAAACAGTCCTTTTCTTGAGAATCTACCTAGAAGTGGAAAATACTAAAGTTTATTTAAGCCATAAATATGTAGAGTCAATGAGTATATAGACAGAATTCCAACACAGAAAAACAAGAAAAGCTTAGCACCACCTTAAAGAGATATGCTGGCAATTTCTGAGTGTAGTGGTAAATAAAAACGAGTCACTAGATAAGGAGTTGTTTCATATAGGCAGGAATTTTAGATGGGATGTGGTGGAAAGACAGCTAAGATGGAAATCAGGCCTGGAAACCACCCCCAGTATGCTGAAAGACAACAGTAAAAAATCAGCTCTCCCACTGATTGCTGTTATCACCGTGGGACCCCCACTCAAGGTAGTCTGTGTGTCTCTGAAATAAATGACAGAAGATATTTTCTGGCAGCCACAACCACGTGATGCCAACAGAAAATTTCCTGTTAACTTCAGAAAGCTTCAGATGCAGCCCTGTCTGTAGAGTTCTCCAAAACACACTGAGACTCACTGTGATTATTCTTCATTTTGTCAAGACTTCAGTTTCCCTATAATGGGCTCAAGAAGGCCTTGAAGTTAACTTGGACAGGCCAAATCCCCTTTCCCTTGGGAACAGTAAGGAAGAAAAGCATGAGCAGGTTCAGCTGGTTTGCACCTCTCATCCCATCAACAGCAACAATTGCAAGAGCTGAGGGATCTTTTCCACATGTCATGCTGCTGCTTAGAGCACATGCATAATGTTTTCTTTTATTTTGGTTAATGCTTATTACTAATGTATGTAACATGTGGTAGTCTGTTATAAATTCAATTAAATGTTAATGTAAACATCTGCTTGACTTCATCTGTATACTGATACATCAGGCCAAGAACTAAAAGTTTTACCCTGTGAGCTGCTTTTACATTATGTGCCCATCCAAGGAGAAAGAGACAAGGGAAAAGAACCTGTTAAATTGACACTGGGCAGCTACAAACTTCTCTAAGTCATTGACACTATAAAAGATACCTGTATCAAAGCAATTGAGATTAAAGGCACGGCAGTTAAAACATTTCTCCCAGGGCTCAGGAGTACCAGTGACTATTAAAGCATAAATAATAACCTCAAAGAGAGTGCAATGGGACATATCACAGGGTTTGGAAACAGCAGAGTGAAGCCACTTGTACAGGTAGGGATAGCTACGCTCACTGGACATGTTCAACTTGTCAAAAAATGACACAATTCTCAGACACAATCACAGGTCACTCACAGAAGAGTCACCCTGAGGAAGCTGCTCTCAAGACAGGCACATAAATAATAGTTTCAACTGTTACAGCTCATATAAGAAGAAATGGCCAAACAAGCAACAGCAACTTTGGAATGTGAATCATTGCTTAAATACATCCCTGAATCTGAGAAAAGCTAGGAATCATTAGAGAAAATTTGCTCTGCTCTATCATGCAACAAAGCAATTATCACCTTCCTCTTAATGTAATTTCAAAGCTTGATTTCAGACAAACTATCTCAAAATTAAACAGCTTTAGAAAGCAGAAAAATATTCATTTGGACTTGTCACAGAGGGAAGATAAGGATACCATTACTCACATCAAACACAAGAGCCACCCACAAATTCCTGGCACGATGGAGTGCAAGAAGAGTTTCCCCTACATGGTGTAGTCTGCCAAAGAAACCAGCTGAAAATTCAGCTGCTGACAGATGAACGCGTGTGCTCTGACTCACATGGAAACACCTCCATGACCCTGTGAGCAATCACTGATGCACCCCAGCAACATTCCATCCATTTGGACTCTAAAGCTCCCAAAGTTTCAATATCAAAAAGTCATTTGTGTAAGGTTTGTTTGTCCTCTCCATCTTAATATGTGGCTGGAAGATCTGGCAACAAGAGTCACCTCAAAGGCCCAATCCTACTTTTTCCCCCTTCTCCTGTGCTTTTGCTTGACAGCCTCAATTAGAAGTGGTTCCATGCAGTCCTATTGATTATTGTCCTGCATAATTCTGATTAAGTCTGAAGGAATTTAAGTTTGCAAAGTTGGTGAATGAAAAGAACCTCTGGGTTGTTATGGTATCTGCTGGCTTGTTAACACAACACTGTAGCATGTAAACTAACAAGATAAAACAGGCCTGGATGGATAACAAACTAATGCTAAAGGACCACACTAGAAGAAGCATTTTAAGTTTTGTGTTTTATAACATTTAGAACACTATTTAACTGTATAATTTAACTGTACTAATTTTCACACCCTTGGGAAGCAAAAATGGAGCATCAGTGGTCTCTCATGTCAGTGCTATGGAGGTTGGTGAAAATATTGGTGGAATGTCTTGAGGACTTGGAAACTAATTGGATTAGTGCTTATATAATTAATAGGATTACTCTGACTCTGCACATTAATGGGATTTTTCCTTATCAATTCCAGGCTTAAATATTATGAAACTGCATGTGTCTGTACACCTCCCCCAAGAACTCTGTGAATCACAACAGCTCCCAGTCTCATAACTGCACAGCAGTTCCTCTGGAAGCTCCCCTCTGAATATATTTATCTGGGCTGTGCAACCCTTCTGAATAAAAATATAAGCTCAACCATATAAATGTTCTCCAATGCCTTCTGTACACCTTTATCTGTTCTAAACTGAACTTTCCAAGCACATACCCACTTTACTGAAACAAGGTTTTCACTGAACACATAATACCAAGTTCTCTCCAAGGCTGCATTCAAGATTACTTTATTTTCCCCCTACAACCAATTTCCAATCCATTAAGCTGCTCTACTTTTCTCTTTTCAGCAGCTATTTAACTTGGACGTTAACCTTTGTGGCTGGCCACAATCTCTTAAACACTTTGCTTTGCAATAGACTTTCCTAGGTTGTCAATTACATTTTTTGTAGAGAAATATGATGGGGAAACCATTAAGCCTCAGTATGGTATTTTTGCCGCCATTTTTAGCTTTTAACCTCCCAAGAATCTTTCATATGACACCTCTGAGAAACAAAATACTTGGACAAAGTACAGTATTAAATCAGTGGAAATGAAGCCACTTCAGTGCATGACTGTTTACATCACCTATTTAGTTGGCAAATTGCACAGACCAAACAGATCAATGCACACATCCTTGACTTGGCACAGTAACTAATTCTGCCTCTATTTCCTCAGTACAACCATCATCTTCATGAGAAATGTTCATTACTTTCTCTGGGAGTTTGAAACTTGAGACTGAATTAACTCACAGACTGCACAAAACCTGTAAAAGCTAAGAAAGGATTAAGAGTGTGCTGCCACTCTTTCTGGTAAAAGGGAGGAGTATAAGTTATTTCTTAAAAGCTGCTTGACTTCAGCAATAGGACCACCATAGAAATTGAAGTTAACTTGCTGGCAGACCTGGCAGAAGACAGTATTTGCTAAGCACAGGGTGTTTATATGCCTTGCACTGAGCAGATACCCTATAATGAAAAAAAATTGTATCTGCGTGAGTCACAAGAACTCCTAGTTAAAAAAACATACTCTCCACAAAAGGATAAAAGAAAAAAAGCAATTCCTTATTCCTTCCCAAGATAATGGCCCAAAATTTCAGAAAGAAAAAAAAAAATAGGGTGAATCTTCAGAACATGTTTCTCTGCAGATAAACAGGATCACAGTGTACAGCCAAGACAAAGAAAACACCTCTATTGCCTCTGCTACAACTTAAGAGTGGCACACATTGCCCAGCGGCATCCATAAGGACCTGGGTGGGAAAGTAACCTGTACCCCTTGTGGCAGAGCAAAGCCCTTTCTAGAGGCTGCTCCTTGTTTTCAGCCATGCTCCATTTCTCATGAGTGAAAAAGCAAGTTCTAGCCAGGGAAAAAGAGCTTGGAAGAGCTTGCAGGTGTGGTAGAGTATAAATTGAAGTGCCTGCAGGAAGATGCTTAGCCTATCCCTACAATCAGCTTCTTATCTCAAATCTTATCATTTCACCTGATTTACCTCCTTTTACCCTGATTTTACAGTCAGGCCAAAGGTAAGTTTTTCAGGGAACAGTACAAAAAGAGTGTACCATAGAGAGGATGCATTCAGAGAAAAGTCATACACAACATATCCCCATGTACAAGAGAAGACAAGGACAGCCCCATGTGGCTTCCCTGCATCTGTCCCTCAACTTTTTTATTTTCTAAATCTGTATTTCAATCCTTCTCTCTAGCCATAGACACAAAGACACCCTGCTTGTACGTGCTTGGCAAAAAAAAAAAAAAAAAAGCAAAAGCCTCTTGGCACTTCATTTTTTTTAATGTATAGTCTATTGCATTTCTGTAAATAAAAGATGTTTTAAAATTCATTTATTGTTCTTCTCATCTGTTTCTGATTGAAAAATCTGACTTGAAAATTGAGTTTTCCAGTTTATAGTTTATGTTTCAGTAGATCCAAAGTAACTCAGTATTGCTTCATGCATTTTGTCTGCTGAGAAATTGAATTGACTTGAGCAGAACCACATCAAAAAACAACATGAGAATACTACAGGAAAAGAGGGGAAAAAAGGGTGTGATAATTACCACAGATATAGACTTACCCTAATATCAATCACTGATATCACTCACAAGACTGGGTTGCAATCTCATTAGGAAAACCTAACCTTATTTTTGTTTGTAACAATTATCTTGCAATTGTTTGCAGCGAAGGCATGACAAAGTAACGTGGGTTTTGTGCATCTCTCTCATGGTTTATCTGATTAAATCTGGAGAGGCACCAAACACAGAGAGATTACAAACAGTTATAAAAATAAATATTTGATCTTCTATTAAAACGAAGGCTCTAAAATTTGAACCTCAAGTGCTAGCTACATATTTCATCTCAATGCAGGCTGGAAACAAATCATAGTGTCTTCTGGAAAAAGTCCATGCCTTTTAAGTTTGCATAAAATTCTGGTTTCACTTTTATTACTTCCGGTGTTGTTCCATAGATAAATATATTTTATTGTAATAGTTTTTTACCAAAGACTTTACTGCTATCTCCACAACCATAGCTCAACTCATGGCCTTGTTCAGGACAGAATTCAGTTTCTGTTGGAGCACTGAACCATTCAGGAATTTCACCAAATAATAGATTCCATTAGCAAGGAAAACAATACTCCAAAGCCAATAGAGAAATGTCTTGTTTCAAACTACCTGTTTTTAAAAGTTCCTTGGACAGCACCTAAGGCAAATTCAGTGTGCAGTTTAAACATCTGCCTGCTGGTTTTTATACAGATTACAACATACAGCTTTTGTAAGTACCACAGGTCACTGGTGTGGTCACAGTTTCTATTTTAAATAATCATATTAACCCTACTGCTTAGATTAATTGGTTTGGTTAACTTGTGCTATCTCCAGCTATAAAAGATTCACAGATCCTTAATTCTATGTAATTATCCTGAAAATTAAGTGTGAAAATATTGCAACTGAATCACTTGCAAAAAAAAAAGTCTCTTTATAATTGACAGCTACTTATTTTAAGGAGACCATGTTGAAAGTGAAGTGTTTCTCCTGGATTGAAGATCCAGGAATATCACCCAGTGGTGTGCTTGAGATGAAAAGAGATTTTATACATTAATCAATTTTAAAATCTATATATTTGAAGAGAGTAATCTTCTAAAATTTAAATAAACATAGTTTTCAGAGTTCCTAATTCTAGACCTGTGCAGGAAACAATGGTGTTGTGTTACTGGGAACAATTTTGTAGAGGTTTGATGCAAATTGACATGAGATGGAGAGATCAGCAGTATTGTAGAAAAAAATAAATGTAATAAAAATTAAAAATGCAAAAATATATGTATTATAGCAACTTCATTTCCCATGTATTGAGGAAATTCAGACATATTCACATGGCAATGTGGGATATCTGAATAAATACTATAAGTGGAAACATTTTTAAAACTATACTTGTACAAAACAGCGATCATCTACAACATGCAGGTTTAATTTTTTTCCCTCAGTCCCTACCATACAGTGTGTTCTTGCCACCACTCAAAATGAAATATGTGATGTGTAGCCTCAACACCTCTGACAACATTTCTAAAAGAGCACAAATGAAAAGATTCCACAGCTTGTGTTCTGCACAAAGGACAGGACTGCACAGCAGAGCAGGCTTAAAAGCAGCACAAGGACACTGCTGGAACAATAAGTAACAAATAACAAGATGTGCAGTAGCAGAGGCATCATGGAAACAAAAATGTTTACATAGGACAGAAAGGAAAGCTGACAGAAAAAAAAAATCCTTTCATATTCCTTGGTACTTTTCTTAACCATTTGTATCCTCAGTATGGAGCAGCAGATGATAATTTGAAACTCTGCCATATTATTTGCCATAATAAAAACCTAATTATTCTATTTTGATTTTTAATTGTCAAATTTGCCCCTCAGGCCTCCCGGATCACACGTTACTCTAGACTTCATAATACTCCTCAAAACAGAGTTTCATATTAGTTTTTTCCTTCAGCTAAATTCATCAGCATTTTAATTAACTTCTCAGAACATAACTTTTTTTTAAAATGCTACTTACTTTCCTCGTTGGTCATTTATGCATTAATAATGAACAACTTCCAGGTGTTAAGTTATTAACAGTAATAAGTAATATACTTTTTTTAAAATGTTTTAACTTTAATATACTTTTGTTGAGTTCTATTATTTTAGTCTTTCCTTCAATAACTAAAAATCAAAACAAATCAATCATAAGATATTTTTCTGTCCTACAACCCTCATGGATAAAGGCCAACCTTCAAGCACTTGCAATTTAGTGGGCATGGTGGAAAAAAATAGCATAAGGTACTCAGTGTTGTGTTATATTCAGTGTTAAATTCTTTGGAATGGCCCCTGGAATGCATCAGCAGAGAGGTGAGATGAGATGTAGGGGTGGGGCTGGAGAAGAAAACCCTGACAAGCTCTGAACTGCACCGAGCTGTCAGTGCTGAGAGAGCACGAGCATCACCCCTGCCCGAGCAGAGGGGAAAGGGGGAGCTGCTGTGGGCACTCCCCACCTGCTTATGAATCAAATCTATATACCAGGTGAGACTGAAAAAAAAACAGGTGTCAATGTCTATAACCTGTGAACTAAAAATGTGATGAAATCTTCTCATTTGTGGCTACTTTCTGTGTCAATCACATCATTTTTTCTTGCAATGGTTAAGAGACTTTGAGCAGGTTACTGAGAAATCCAGGTCTGTTTCAGATAAAATTTCGCTGCTTCATGAACTCCAGGACATATAAGCCAGTCTTATGCCTTGGGATTTTTATTTACAGAACCAAACTTTCTTACTTTCCTTAAGATGTATTTTAACTTATCGTTCTTCAAACTATATATGAACACCTGTTTACAAGTGCAGAACTGTAGCCTGAGGGCTTCTGGTATATTTACCTCATCACAAAACAGTGCTGCCAGGTAAGGTCAGTATATTCAATACAATCTATTCAGGGAGAACAACCAATCTGAGCAGTGTTTGTCATCAAGCATAAACCAGTATTCATCATCAAAAACAGAATATGTGTTTAGTCTGGACAAAACCACCTCCGTGCACACCTACACCAGCTCAGTTCCCTTTCTTTGTCACAATAAACATCTCCTGGGTGCTGCAGTCTCTAGAACTATCTGTCTCCTTCTCCTGGCTGTTGGACACCCACTTCCTTTAAGAGTGTGTAATTATTATGAAATTCAAAGTTATAATTTGTGGGGGTTTGCTGCTGTTGGCTTTAAATCCTGTGTTTTTGCTGCAGATGGGAATGTTGCCATGGCAGCAGCAGAGTCAATGCAGGCCACAAACCCTGCCCAAGTTCAGGGGCCTGGTGTCCGCTCCACTCCTGGTTGCCATGGCTGCACTGCTTTAAGTGCCAGCTAATTTAACAAGTTAGCATCTGCCTCTGTGCATTGCCATCTTTGTTTTAAACTGCTCTGCAAGAGTGGTTCTGGGATTGCCAGGACAAATTCCAGGAAATGGTTCTGCCTATTATTCCCCACTCTTCCCAAATGGCAGAGAAACAAGAATAAGGTAGCATGACCTCCAAGAAACATTTTTTAAGAAGTCATTCTTACAAATAAAAGCCTTACATTTTAGAATGTTACTTAATAAAAGTGCCATTTGCCAATATAGAGAAGAAACCACTGCTGTTTATTTCCTTCCCTCCCCATTTCCTCTAGGTTCACACACTCACCATGACAAGTGGTATACTGTGTCTTCTGACCAGTGTCCAAAATCAGATGATTTTGGTGAAGTGAAATTACTTAATTAATTTTATAGGACATTTATTTTCCTTCAACACCCAAATAACTCTAAAGTGAAGTCAAGAACAAGTTATGCCACATTCTGCAGGATCTAAGAGGGAAACAAGGTTAAAGTCTGAAAATTATTTTGGGTTTGTTTGGGTTTAGCCATAAAACCAGTAACTCAACATGTCACCTAATAGATGGAATTTGTCACTTTTCAGAGTGTTATCAAAACACCCAGACTGATATAAATCAGACTTTGTGTAGCTTTCCAGACTGTAGACTGGAGGAAAGAATAAGGGAAAATTAGAAGAATTTCAACATTCTTCCTTAGCAGGGATGATGATGATGATGATACTCTCCAGACAAGATTCAGTTGTATTGCAGGATGTAAGAGCATCAAATTCAGTTAAGTTCCCCCAGTTTTCACTTCCCAAATGTTCCCAGCACTGCTGTCACTGTTAGCATGAGGCACTCCCAAGTGTGCTGAGCATCTTTGTTTTTCAGGACAGGAATGGGATTTTCTCTGATACTTTCTAACAAAGTTTAGGATGCATCACACTCTGCTTTAACAGTCTTGCATCTGTTTAGGGATTTAAACAATGGCTCTGCTGCTGAAAACATCATCATGAATAATGGGAGTCTCAGATTTTCTGATTTATGAGACTTGAGTTTGAGATTAAATTACTTTCCTTAATTATCAGAAATTACTTCACTAAAAATAGTTTGTAAGCAAATTTTTAATCCTTTTTTCTGCTCTTTCCTTTGTCTCCTAAAGGACCATAGTTCAAAATCTGAGGAAAATTGTTCCTTCTATAAATGTTTACAAAATATTTCTTTAAAATAACGTGCAATTGTTTTTAAACATTTACATTTTACAAATATCAGAGCAACCAACTTTAAAATACCTTTCTCCCTAGCATTCCTTATGAGATAGAGAATACAAACTCCTCATACATTTTCTCCTTTTGCTAAAGTTCAGTCAAAAAAAATCTGCATGACAAATCACTGCAGAGCTGTCACTTCCATTTCTAAGTAAAAGTGTACAGGGAAATTCAGGTTAATCCTTTTAGAAGAAAGCTGGCCAGTATTTGCTGTTTATGCCACAAATGTGCCTGTTTCCATTCATTATCTTCCTCCCTTGCTTAGGCATCACACTGAACAAGCTTGCAGTGTCCTTGCAGGGCAGCACCAGGGTCCCTTCCCCACCTGCACAGCTCTGAGCACTGAGATGTGGCACAGCTCACTCACAGGAGCTTCTGAAGGCACCATTTTCTGAGAAAGGGAAAATCCTCACATTGGACCCAGACTCCCTCTTTGCATTTGGGGTAAACATTCCTTTCCTTCTCCAATCTGTCTTTCTGATGCCTCACTCATTTACAGGACCACATATCATGGCAGAAGTTCATTTGTGTTGTTCTTGTTGAACAAGAAAAAAATCTGTTTCCTTTTCCTAACAGTGGAGCTCCAAGTCAAGCAAATATATTCACTATTGTCTACATTTATAATAGATAAATATTTGGAGAATTCTGCAAACTGTCACCCTGAAACAAATGAAGCATTGTGAAACATATCTGTGGATTCTTTCCACCAAATAATATGAAATTTCCTATTTTTTTTTTTTTTACCAACACTTTCAGGTCAAAAATTTACTTTGCTAGAACATTCTTGGGTGTACTCACAGAAGCCAAAGAAATCAGGTACTTCTCCCTAAACTTAAAATCATTACAATAAAATAGATCAGTGTTTAAAAATAACAGATCTAAAGGGCAGCTTGCTTCAAGTTTGAGGCAGAAAAATTTAGAGGCTTCTGCAAGAGAAACTCAGAATAAGGACATTCATATCTTAATTTGTTTTCTACTACTGCTTGAGAAATTGTAACAGAAGGCTGTATTTCTCTAAATTCCTGCATGTAATTCTCTTGACTTTCAGAGCTATATCCAATATACTGACTTCCTAGACTAAGCCTCAGGCTATCTAATAATAAAAATGTAGCATTAAAACAAGTTTTCATCATTAAGAATTTCCTAGAATGACAACAAAGACCTGCCATGTAAGTATGTGCTGGAGTCAATGTGAGTGCTCCACATCCAAGTGTAACACACACACCCTGAGCCTAGCTGCTAATGAAGAACATTCTCTAAAAGGGTCTAATTTTGCAGCAGAAAGGTTTATTCTAGAGAAAAAATGAGGCAGTGGGACAGCAATTACAAAGGTAAACTGTAACTCAGAAACAACATTCACCCTATTAATATGATTTTTGTTCAGAAACAGAGTTATTTAAATTATTTTCAGAGTTCCTTATGAGCTTATACTGCACACACAGGAGTGCTGGATGGAATTAATTTAGCATAAGGCTATATATACACAAGCTGAGAATGAGAAAGACTTATTTTTTTTTTTTGTATTGCAAAACTCACAGTGCTAAGCAGGTTGTATCAGAATTTCTATCCAAAATTACAGATTTCACCTTAAATATTCCTCTCAAGATGCATCCTTGTCTTGCTTTGGGATCCTGAACAAAAGCTACTTAAGGTAAGTGGAAAGGCTGCCACCAACGTCAATGTGTGTAATAGGCATTGGCAAAGCCACCTTTGTGGGAAAATGGAAAAAGAAAAGGCAGGAAAGTGAAGGAACAGATGGATGTGAAAATTATCCTTTGGGAACAATAATATCTGCTCCTATCCCAGGAGCTGAGGCATTTTGTAGACAGTGTTTCAATTCAATTGAAGAAAGAAATGCTAATGGTGATGGATGGTGATGTTTGTTCACATAATCTACCAGAAAGCAAGAAAAATTTAAAATAAATACATTAAAAAAATTAGTTTTGGAGGGAGGGATTGATCCAGTAAAAGAATCAGAATTACAAACCCATTGTGCCCAATGCAATGGTGCAGAGTACAAACCTTGATGGTAAATTCAGATGAGCAGGGATAAACTCTGGGTTTAAAAAAAGCTTAGCAAAGGTATCTTTCTTTGTGAAGAAATTCTTGGGAGCTTTAACAATACAAACAATGATGGGAAAGGGAAGCAGCAGGGACAGCCACCACTCACCCTCCCAGACACTCTAGCAGATTCTGGGAGGTAAACAGGAGATTTGTGCCCAGCAGCAGTGGAGCTGGTCTGGTTTCTGCTATGGCCAGCCCAGGCACCAGAGAGGGCTCCCAGGGATCCCCCGAGGAGCCCCTGGCTGGTGTCACCCTGGTCCCTCTGCCAGGGGTGGCACACACAGGTTCCACAAATCCTGTGACAAGGACCTGCCCAGGTCTGTGCTACCAAGGAACCTTATCACTCCTTCCTGAAAGGGAAAAGCAAACCAAAGGAGAGTCTTGTGCTTCAAAAAAGGGGCAGGCTGATATTTCTAGGCAATCTTTGCAGAATTACAAACCTATCTGAATTGGATATTTTTCACCAGTTTATTGATGATGATGTTTCCTGTTTTGCATTTTCAGGTAATAATACTTTAGGATTAAAGCTATCATGCAGAAAAATGTCAGTTCCACTTGCTGTTTCTTTTTTCTTTTTTTAATTATCATTCCAATTTTCATAAGCTGGCATGTAGCCTGCAAATTAGTATCTCAACTTTTGCCAGAAAACAACAAAGGACTTGTCACTAGTGCCTTTTGCTTCCATAAGAGTTTCTTTCTTGGTAGGCAGCCTCTCGTTAGACCTGGGTGAAAAGCCACCTTATATAAAGAAATCTACAGGTAAAGACCTATTTAAACCAAACTTAATTATGCTAAATGCTAGCATTCATTACCTGAAAAAAAACCCAAATGACTGTGGATGAACTGATGCTCTGAATTATTTATTTCAGGCAAAGAAAAAAGTAGTTTTTTTTATGAAAAAACACCAGTATTATAACTGTGTCCAAAAAGTATGAGATATCACATTTTCAACAAACAGTGTCAAGCAGTCTACTTTTACTTATTTGGTTTACCTTGTAAAGATTAATTATTTTAGGGTTTTTTCCAAGTATATGGGCTAGGATCCTTATCTGAACTATCTAAAGAGCACCTTGATTAAAAGAAAATACACAACCCCCAGAAAATACCAGCAATAAAATCTATGTATAAAAAATATTTTAAACTATTCAATCAACAATGTGATTGGCTTTTCATCAGTGACACCTCTGACTGAATTTCCTCCCCCTGGGGCAGGTTCTGGGGTGGTATGGGATACCTTCCACACCTGCCAGACAGCAAGAGCAGCCATTAGGCAAATGAAAAGCTTTTCTGAGTGTGTCAGCCCTTAAAAAAGGCCATTCATTTCTCTTTGCTCTCTATTTCTCCATCACTCACTCCTATGGCATTTGTCATACACCACCCTGCTCAGCTGCAATTTCATATTTCCATTTTATTGCATATGCCTTGCAAAAGTCTTTCCTCATGACACCTTTGACTTATATTAACAGCAAAATAAGGACTGAAAAACACTGTAGTGCTTTCTGGACTTGAGCATATTATCATAGTGGACCTCTGCATTTTTCCTTAGAACAGCAGCATGCATTTCAAAGCCTCCTATAAGGAGTTTATATAGATATATGTATTTATATATCTATATGTGTGTGTATGTGTGTGTATATAGATATATGCATTTGTTAGCATCTCCTGCTTCCTGTAAGAAAACTATTTGTCTACAAGGGCATCTGGTGACAGCACATTTGCTTTTCAGGTGTATTTCCACAATTTCTTTCATACATTCTACACCATTACCAAGGAATAGCTCAAAGCTCAGCGCATCAGGAACACAAGATGGGGTTTTTTTATTTATAGGTGTGCAACTGTATACTTTAATATCAGATATGATCAATCTCCCTCTAAAGGAAGTACACTATGTTTTATTAAAAACTTCTGGAGAGCATAATTCTCACAGTAAGTGAAAGTGTAAATAAATACTCTTGCAAGGGATACATGAATTATTCTAAGTCAGCAGCACCATGTCAGTCAGGGCAGATTAGATTCTTTACAACACCACCTTATGAAAGGAAAAATGTTATATTTGGTCCAAATAGGGAATTTTTAATGAGTGATATTTGTGGAACTTCTGGGATCACTGAACCTTCTGTCATAAACTGAAGCAAAACCTTTACTGCAGGACTGTGAACAGTTTTTTGGAAATTCAGGTTTGCACATGTTATAAATCTGAATGATATTAACACCCAGACAGCTCAGCTGAAATCAGCCCTCATTGTAACAGGTATATACAGTGAGAGAGGCACAACTCCATTATCTTGCTGTCAAAATGGCCTAAGTGCAAGAGAGAGGACAAAAGGTAAACGCAGTCAAGGTCCTGTGTTCCTCCAGGCTCAGATGCCAACTTGGCACCTGGTTAACAACATTTCCTAAACTGTCCTCCAGCCTCTGGCAGCTAAATCCATTTTAAGAGAAATGGCACCACAAAGAAAATTTATGCAAGTGTATAATCTTCCAGGGAACTCTTCAAGGATGCAGAAAAAAATACCCTAACACATTACCCTAGAGGCAAACTCAATAATATATGGTCTGCAAAGCATAAAATAGTAAAGAAACACCGTGTTTCCAACTTCCATCCAGATATATTTTAAAGTATATACAGAGTATCTACCTGAAACACACCAGTGAAGGATATCTGAATACTTCAAGGAAATTACCTCTATTCATTCTCCTTTCCTCTCAAACCCTGTAAAAGAATCACTTAAAGAAATCTCTTACAGAAACAATGCTGCCTCTTATTGCCAGTGAAAGTAAAAAGTCTACACTTTCAAAAAGATTTTTGGACAAAGTTTGTTTGCAGCTATAACAATTTACACCCAGAGTTACTCCAATGGTGTCTACAGAGTTGTTCAAATTTACACAGCTGTCACTAAGAAGAATTTCTTTCTGTGTTTCACATACCCAGATTTAACAGCTACCCGCTGTAAAATGCAGTTTAGGTGATTGCAGGTATTTCAGGGACACCCTGGTATCTTATCCTGCATGGCACTTCTATCTAACTTGAGTAAATATGTTCTAGCATGTTGCTGTAAGATAGATTTCAACTTTATAAATGCAGGTCTACTCATAACAAAGATGAGTGTTCCTTCCTAGGGATGGATAATTTCCAGATTAATTGGTAAATTGCTGATCCTTGGCAATTAGCACAACTTGGTCTACTTCTAAAATAACATAAACGTTCTTAAATGAAATGGAAATTATTTTATCTTTTCTCTGCCCATTTTCTTTCTTTTTGGGTAGGAAAAAAGTAAAGGGAAAAAAAGGGAAAAAAAAGGAATGAACAAATTCTGTTGCACTGCTGGGGAAGAGTAACTATAGCAATAAGATTACTGTGTGATGTTGTAAACACCAATGTTAACTGTGTTCAAAAAATACGAGATATCACATTTTCAACAAACAGTATCAAGCAGGCTACTTTTATTTATTTGGTTTACCTTCTAAAGATTAATTCCTTTAGGGTTTTTTTCCAAGTATAGGGCTAGGATCCTTAAAGAAAACTGATGTTTCCACATAATCACAGAGTGGAACCATGACAAAAACTGAGATACAGCAAGAATTTTGACAGTAGCTTAAAGTGGTGTCTTGAGAGCTGATTCTGACCTTAAGTTGGTTGCTGGCCTTTTCATCAATCATGGCCATTATTCAGGTGGAGTTTACTTCCACTCCCTCTCTCCTCTGAAATATGTTTTGATAGCTTGACAGGAAAACTGCTCCCTAAGTTGGTCCCAAAGTTCTCTGTAATATTTTCTATAATATTAGCAATAGCGAGTAGAAAGACAGGTCTTATCCAGACCCGCTCACAATTCTTAAACACTTTTGTTTTATACAGTTTAACAGAAGTAAAGATCATTTATTCTGACATTAAAATCTGTTTCTCATCAGCTAGTAAAAGGCAATTCCTTCCATAAATATTTTTTTCTTCTCTTAGATTTGCTAAGAAGTGCCATGGAAACTAGACATCAATGTGGTGTGATATTTGCAAGCATCTACAGGTTTAAAAGAAAAATGTGACAATTAAAAGGAATCTGAAAATTGCTGTGTTTCTCTGATAGATGGGTTTTATTAAATTAAAATTTCTTGATCATTAAGCAATTAACTTATTCTGTTGTAAAGTGAGAAAATGACTAATGATTTATCCAGTTTTAGAAGCCAGAAGGGAGAGGAGAGAAAGGTTATTTTTAATGTTACTTAAGAAATATGACAGTTGGGAACCAATGAGGAAATGACAAAAAGCTCAAAGGACCCTGGTATCTCACCAGGGCAGTGTGAAAGACCTTGCCTGGATTTAAAGGCAGCAATCTCCATGGTCAGTACTCACATGGACAGAGATGGAATGGAAAATAGCACAAGCCTTCAGCAAAACTTAAATCAGTGCTTGTGGACCCCAGTGGCCTTAAAGAACCTGATGTTCACTATTAACCAACAAAACAATTTAGCTCTGCTATTATTTTACCAAGAGACACAGTTAAGATGCTCTCCCCTCCTAATTTTCTATATTATTTTGCAATTGCCTTGTCATCTGACCTGTCAGTGTAGATAGATACTATTTAAATTGAGGTAACACTATTATTATATTTTCATTTTTCATAAAATAGAAAAAGCATGAAAAACTCACACAAAGAGAGCCAACAAAGGTGCACTACTTTGCTTTAGTAAAAAGTCCTTTGGAGCACAATATAACTAATGAGATATTGCTCTGAAATATGATTTATTTTACCATGTAGATTGATTTTTCTGCAATTTCTTACTAACAGCAAAATGTCTACTAATTAAAGCAAGCTCAGTCTTGCCCTCCAGCACCCACAGCACAATTCTCCTGTTCTGAGAACCAACACAACTCAGTGTTTTTCTGCAACCAAAACGTAAGGAAAACATTTGAAGCAGACTTAATATTGATTAAATGAATGAATGAAGGCTGGAATCCAGTATCTCATTTTTGGGGTGACAATCACAAAATATTGATATATAACAATATATAACAAATTTAGAATTTGTAAAGGCTATATAACAAATTTAGAACTCTCAGGATAGAAGGATGGTCTGAACTTTGTGGAACAAGAATGTATTTGCTTTAATTTTTTGCTTTTGATGAGCAATATGCTTACACTGATATAGCTTTTTCAAGGTCATATGCCATGCCTTGTTGTAACTCTAACACACAGGAATTGAAAACTGAAAAAAACAGAATTTCCCTCAAGGATTTTCTTCCCTCTCTTCTTAAAGTAAAGGCTGATGAGCGTTCTAAATATTGTGCATAAAAATCAACCAAGATCTTCCCCGCAAGACAGTATCCCAGAAAAAAAGAAGTATTCCACAAGAAATGAAGATATTATTTTTCTGAATAATGATATTACAATACTGCCTGAGAATATGTGCACTTCCTCTCATTTGTAAAACATTGGATTTGGGTCACAGTAACCAAATCCTGTGAAGGCAAATCCTTCTCTAACTGACTAGCTTACACACTAACTTTAGGAAAATGGTATTAAAAAGGAACCAAACATGTTTGTGGGCTTCCTTCACTGACTCTTTTACAGACACTTGAGATTAGCCCTACTGCTTCTGAATTTTGCCTGTAACTCCAAATTAGTTTTCAGACAGTCCTCCCCAAAGAAGGAAATATCTACACAACCATACCCAGGGCATCTGACTGCTTCTGCTTACCACCTTCTCCTCTTTGCCTGGCAACACCCATAATGACTTTCAATCCCATCCCCCAATTTAGATCAAATTTAGAAAAGAAATAAGAAAAAATTAAGAAAAAATTTAAATGTTTCAGACATGTAACACCCCAGCAGATTCCCCCCTCATCCTCTCAAAAAACCCCTGAAACAATTCAGTATCACAATGAGCTTTGACTTAACATCCCCATAAGGAAAATGGTGCAGCACCTTTTGGTCTAAATTGCACCCAGAAAATCAAAACAGGACAGATGTGTTTTCAATACTTACAGTTCAGGAAAAGCACTAATAGATTAGTACAAGAAAAGCAGGAAAAAGCCAAGGAAGAAAGAGTGTAGTTTGTTTTTCTCACTCACAAATGGAATGATAGAATCAATTAGGTTGAAAAAGACCTCTGAGACTGAGTCCAGCCACTAACCCAGCACTGTCAAGCCCACCATCAAACCATGTAGTGAATTTTTAAATACCTCTTGGGATGGTGCAGCACCACTGCCCTGGGCAGCCTGTTGCAGTACTTGACCACCCTCCAGTGAAGTTCTCCTGATATCAAATCTCAACATCCCCTGGCGCTATTTGAAGCCCCTTCCTCTTGTCCTACAGGACCTTTCCTAGGGAGAACAGACTGACCCCACCTGGCCACAGCCTCATTTCAGGCAGCTGTAGGGAGCAAGAAACCCCCCCTGAGCCTCCTTTTCTCCAGGCTGAAGAATCTGAGCTCCCTCAGCTGCTCCTCATCAGAGCTGCCCTCCAGACCTTCTCTGGACACGCTCCATGGCTCACAGGGAGGGACCCAAAAATTGCCAGGCTTTTGTTTATTTGTGGCATTCAGTTTGTTTTCCATTCCTGTTCCTAGCTACCTTTCTGTATTTCCAAAAGGTTTATAAAACTGTTCTACAATTTTAGGAGACACATTGTTTATCAAAGACTGCGAGAAAACCCTTGTGGTAAATATGCTGCTAATTTAGCTCAAAAGTGATGAGTTTTTATGAGGAAATTTTTATATAAAGATTTGTTTTAAATAAAAGCTCTCTTTCAATGCTCATTATGGTGTACTATGGAAATACAAAGCAGAGAGTGTCATCCCTTATTATTCCCTGTCCTGATATAAAATAATGTTTACACTACAGCTCCTCAAAAAAGGCAAAATTTTCCTGATCTTGCAACTTATAACACAGGTCAGTGTTTCCTGAAGCCTTGACCAAAAGCAAATCTAACTCCAGACATCTTTATTTAGGTCATCTATCCAGGCCCTGTAGAAACCCACCCTGTGCAATGAAAGATGCACTGAACCTTTGACATTTCCACAGATATACATCAGTGCCTTAGAGATTTATGTGAGCATTTCCATTCCACCAGAGTAAACACATCACTCTTATTGATTTTAACTTATGGAAACAAAGATGGAGAACACTAACTTTAAAATGTCTTGTTTAATGGTTGGCTGGGAGATCTCATGAACCACACTTAGAGTCCCAGCCATGAACTCAATCCTCTAAAATGCAGGGAAATTTTAGGACATAAATGAAACTTAATAACACTTCCAACATAAATAGATAGACCTTGTCCTAGAAAATTTCTGGAAGTGCAGATTGCAGAAAAGAAAACAAACTAAAATACTGCAGAGAATGGTGGTTTCTTTTAATTAACCCCTTGAATTCTCATGTTAAAAAAAATTTAAAAGTAGTGAACCGTAGGAATCATGAATGAATGAAATATCAAAGTTCACAAAGGCAAAACCTGCACATTTCACATAAATAAAATTGTTGTCAACTTATTTCAAAAGCTCCATACCTTCTCAACAATTTCTCATGTACAGCTCCTCACAGCACTAACTCCTTCTTCTTCTTCACAGCACAGCCAACAAACTCCAACTCTCTTCTCAACCACCTCACCCACTGTTTTATAGCACTCATCCTCATTGGACACAGCTGTGCCCTGTTAAGGGCAGGCCTGCTCCTAATCTTTGGGGATTAGCCCAGCTGCAGCTCCTGAGGGGTGAGATTGCCTTCTGCACTGTTCTCTTACACCCTATCCCTCCACAAAAAATAAGATATAGTCTTAAAATTTACTACAATTCAAATTGAATTTTTTCTAAGTAATTATTTCTAGTAGATTTTAGTGCTTTGTTGTTTGGGTTTTTTTTTTTTTAAGGCATGGATTGGCCTGACAGAAGGATAACCAATACTTTGCAAAGTTCAATATTTGAAAGTAATACTCAGTGGGGGGAAAAAGTCAATATAATTTAGTGCTTTCCCATCTAGTTCGGCTCCCAGTGGAATGCATGCAAAACAGCTGCAACAAACAAATCACCCTAACAAACTTTGGGTGAGAAGGATGGGGGATGGTTTTTTTAGAAGCTTGGACTTCAGTTAAGGCTTTCAGGCAAATCTTCTCTGTGGATGTCCTGTGATGCCTGAAGAGTCGGTCCAATATTTCAGTCCAAAAGAACTACACACACTTTAATTCTACTTTGCATCTTCTAGAATGCCTAAAATAAAGTACAGGTTTCCTTCAGTCCTTGTTTAGTCAGGGGAGAGAAACAAATACCTATGAAAAGCAATTCAATTTTTCTTCTTCAGTCACTTTTCTGGAATGTTCTGTATTGTTTCTGTGTCAGTACTTCTAGCCTGACATTATCAGCACTTTGCATAAACACACCTTGGTCTCACGGAGATGGAAATGACTGAAAGTCTCTTAATAAATTTTAGATGACTGTTAGAAAATCTCTCCCCTTTTCAAACGTGTTGTCAAAGCTGAAATTAAACATGTAGAAAGCTCAGAGTTGCTGCTGAGCCAGGGCAGTACCTGAATTTCTTCAGAAGGATAAGCAAAGACCTTTCTATCAAGCCCTGCAGTCCCATTTCACTGCATTAACTATTTACTTTAAGAGACTAGACTTAAATATTTCTTTAAAAATCTTAAACTATGCACTCAGCTACAAAATTACCAGCCTTGTTCACACTGAGGAGAGTGATAACAGCTACACACATGATTCATGAGCCCAAGTGACACCACGCCCCTGTGGGGGCTCTTTTACAAGAGAGAGTTTTCAGCAGCAGTCAGAAAAGATCAGGCATGATGATGGGCAAGGACATGATCCAGCTCCCACTGAAATCTCTGTGAATGTTCCCATTTGCTTCAGCAACTTGGAAAACACAGAGGATTCTGCTGGAGTGATGCTAACAGAAAACATTCAGCTGGTGCTGACTGCATGCCTGGAGAGCCTGCCAAAGATATCTCTTGGTAAGGGTGGCAAGTGGTGTGAATTGACTCAAATTCTTGCAAACTGACTCCTTATCTGGGTTATGAGGCAGAAAAGAAGGAAAGTTTAACTACTTTTCATCTCCAGCACCTTAGTCACTGTCCTTCCTATGCAAGAGGAGTGTGAAAAATGAGTGTTTCCTCTGTAGAGAGTGGGTGGTGGTAGGATTGCCACTGCTTTTATAGAATTTTCCTTACAGAGGCCAAAACCCAGCAAGTATATTGCACACGGCTTCTTTAGCAGTGCAACAGAATGTTTCATAAACCGAGCTGCTGTTGCTCCTGCCAGCACTTTAGAGGAATCTCAGTCTGCAGTGGAGATGCAGCAGCTCCAATGGTCTGGTCCAACTGCAGCTCCACGGGGTCTGAAATGAGATGAATATTCAAATTTGGTAGTCCTCTGTCTGCTGGAGAATCTGATATGCAAAAATATAATTTCAGGAATTGGCAGGTTCCCCTTGGCTTGCAGCTTTGCCTGTTTTGCTCTCTCATATTTCACTGAAGGAGAAATTCCTAAACTTGGCAGCCAGGAATGCATGAATAGGAGGCCAATAATTCAGTAATTACTTCAGAAACAAAACAGGGAGGATTCCTGCTCTGATCTGTCTTCACTCTCTACTCAGAAAGCTTAGTACATAGAAATAATATCCTCTGTTTTGAAGCTGAAATAGGGTACAAAGAAGTAACTGAATTAGAGAGGTAACTGCAGGTCTTAGAAAAACTAATAACAGCAAATATGTTATTTATATTATAATGTAAGGAAATTCTATGTTATACAGAGTAAAATGTCCATTATCCAAGGAAACACACCATAAATTGAAATAATTTTTACAAATTTTTACAAAACCCTATAATTTTTACAAAACCCCTAATGGTCTGTTCTACACTCACACGAATACAAAATTTTCCCAAACACCTAAAAAAAAGTTTGCTGCAATTAATTTGGTTTCTTGGTCTTCCTTCATGAACCATATTCACTTTTTTATTCTTTGATTCCAAGCAAGGTTGGACCCAGACCAGCAGAGGGAGACTTCTAAATTTTTAGTACCCTAAAGAACTAAGTCAAAAATTTGCAGTAGATATTTTTCTTAAAGAAAAAAATTTTTTTTGGCCATGAAATTCACAGGATTCAGTTCTACTATATTTAGTCTCAATAAATGCACCAGAGAGCATGATTTCAATAGTCTTTAAATTTTGAAATTCTTACTTATTTCCTGACCATTCTGTATGAAATACTGGCTAATGTCATTAATATAGAAAAGAGTATGGTCTTTTAGCAGTTAATACTGTTTTGGAGTGAATATCTCACTATTTTAATTAGAAAGCAAAGATGTCTGTTAATGAATGAATTAGAGAATGGCTATCTCTATTTGGATCCAATGTCTGCACACAACTCATTTTCCATCTTAAAAATAATAATTCATATTTATATGTACATCCATATTTATTCTGAGGGGTAAGATTCATTGCTGTTAAGATGGATGAAGGAAATCACCTTGCCTTAATTTCAGAAAGACATTTAAATTTCTTTAATTAAAATTATTTGTGAAACTCTGATAGCAATTAAGGACAATGTTGTAGTAAGATAACAGGTGTGATAAATTTGACAAAGAGCAATATTTCATTTGAATACAATAAACAGGAACAACATAATTTAGTCTTCTTATAATTTAGACAAATGCAAGCCAAATTAGAAATAATTGTCCTTAAGTTACTATGATGATTTTCTAATCAAAATGTAACTAAATTATTTTCAAATTTAGAATATGGCTATCCCTAATGTGAGAGGAGAACACTGCATTATGAAAAGGAGAATGTTACACCAATTACAATGCAAAAGCCTAAGAACCTCCTTCATCTTATTTGCTGCATCTACAGTAGTGCTTTTACACCACCTTAATTGAGTGCTAATTGACTGCCTACTTTGCATCCTATGAAGAGTGGCTTTCTTCATCACAGCCAGCCACGTGGAGGGTTTTATGCCAGCAACTGCAAACTTCTAATTGATCCTCACCAAAATTTCCCAAGCTTTTCCCCTCTGATATTCCTCTCAGCTATTAGCTCCTTTATTCTATTTCAAATAAGCACACACAGCTTTGCTTCCTCTCACTTCATGTAAAGTCAGGCACAAGAATGCTCACATAAATTTACTTGTCAAATCCAGTGAGAAAAGGCAAAATAGCAGCAATGAACGTGTATTTACCAAGCTCAATGTGTGCTAAATCTTAAAAAGCAGGTAAGGTGTTACACAGAGCAAATATCTGGGATTTTCTGTGCAGCCAACCACTTACACTTAGTGCATTTTGTGGTCCTCTCCTTGCAATGTTACACTGAAAGATCTCATTGAAAATCCTTGAGACGAACAGAACTTTTCAATTATCTTTATTTCTTTTTCATTCCCAGTCTTCTGGAAGCCTTTTCAAAGTCAGAGAATATTTGTAGCTGAAGAAATAGGTAATTTGTTGAGCACTGCTGGTGATGGACACCATCCCTTACACCTTTTCATTGTATTGTGCATTCTGTACAAAACCAGGCTGTGCCTTGCTTGTCTTAATGTCAGCAGCTGTTCAAGCCTGCCCTGCATCTTCAGAATAAAGCTCCTTCCTGGACCTGACTCCTCAGCTGCACTCATTTATCACTCCCTCATGGGGATTTCCTTTAGAACTCCTGTCTGCTGCAGGATGTACTTGGCACGGGAAGCAGAGTGCGCCCTGCTGTGCTGTGTAAAACCCCACATCCCAGGGCTGCTTCTCACTGGGACCTCTGCACTGGGGCAGCTGGCACAGGAGCATAAGCAAAAGGGATAAAATCATTTCCATTCCACATTTCAGAGCCATTGGAGTCCTTCCTTTTTAGACAAGCTGCTGAAAAAGAATCTTCATGCTGCCACTGATTCCTTAGGATGCCCCATGAGATGTGGATATACAGAAACTTGATGGACAGAATGCTCTGCACAGCAGAACTCACTGTGCAACAAGGGACTTGCTCTGCACCAAATTATGTTATTAATTATGTTACAATTAAAAACTGTGCTGCTGTTTAAGTGTTGCCTAAAATCTCCACAAGATACAAATACTCCAGACTTCCATTAACTACTTTAAGGAGTCTAACATCAGGACTTAAAGGATAAAAAAGTCTACTAGATGTTATTTAGTTTATAATAATAGAGACATTAATATAATTATTCCTTCTAACTGCACAACATAAACCACTCCCTTTGACAAAGATGTCTTTAACTAGAGAAGATAAATGGCTGGGACAGTAACAGAGAGAGCCAAAGAGAAATTTTTGAGTTTATAAGGTAGACAGTGCAAAAATCTCAAAACATTCTTTGAGCCACCTGAATCCCTTCCCACTGCTCCATTCACTAGGCACACATTAGTCACACTCATAGTACCACAGACTTTTGTCTTTTTTTCTTTCTTCAAACAACTCAGATATTATATGAATATAATTTTATTTCTTTACACTGGCACAGCTTCCTAGAGAGATGTTCAAAGCCCCAAGCCTGTCACTGTTTGAGAGGCATTTGGATAATTCAAATTAACATTATTCTAATTTAGTCAGCCCCGGATTGGTCAAAGAGTTGGATATGATGATTCTTTTAAGTCTCTTCCAACTGAAAGATTCTATTCTGTTTCCACTGCACATTTGCAAGTAATGTAACATCACTGAGGAAGGAAATGAAACACTTGCCTTGATTTACATCATATAATCTACAAGGTACACATTTTCTACACCCACCCTTCTCCCTTTGTTGCCCTGATCAGGAGCTCCTCAGTGCTTCACAGGAAGTTCTGTACCCTGAAACTGAAATGGAGTCAAAAAAATTCTGAAGGAGGCAAAAAACCTCTGCCATAGTTGCGACCTAACCAAAGAACATTTCAACCTCTCTTTTACAAGAGCACAAAGGACTAGAAAAAGGGGAGATCAACAAAGCTGCTGCTAGGAGCTGACAGAATGATCATCTGTGTACTCAGAGCCACTGACAGAGCTGACTGACAGAATTTCCTGCTGCTCTTATCTCCCTGTAAGAGCAGAGATCAGAGGAAGCTCTGTCCCCCAGCTCACCACCACTCCTGGGCACACTCTTGGTGAGTGCTGGTGAGGCAATGATGCACATTTTGGCAGGGAGGATACGGTGCTGCAAGGAACTTTGACTTGTCCTCATGTAGCAAGACATGAAGGTACAGATCCACTCATCACACAGGGTTTATGAGCAAATAATTAATTTGTCCTACAAGATAAAATTCTTAAGAACACCTCTTCCTGCAAAATGCTGTAAATTCCTATCACTTGTTTCATATTTTCTGTGGGTTTTTTGTACATGATTCTAGGAAGCATGTTTGTTCTCCCTGCCAACTCCATTTTTCCTCTCTTTGGGAAAAAAATATTTTTTCCTCTCCTCTCTGTTCAGTCAAGTAATCAGCTGTCCTGAGGTTAAACAAGAGTAGGGCATGAATGCATTTTAATGGTGCAAATTATCTTGGGTCTGACATGACAAAAGCTAATCTGACAGTCTTTTATGAATTGTTAGAGTCAGATACACAGACAGCAATTTTCATAATACCAAAGATTATTCAAAAGCTATATAGATAAATTATACAGATATCAGCTTCCATTGTTAAAAATATATACTTCCATTTTCATCTCCCAGTACACCCTATTAAGATATTGAAACCTACAGAATTACATTTGATTTTGCAGATAAAGAATAAGTATATGTTCAGGGAATAAATTTGTGGACCTGTTAGTCCACACTTTTCACTGACCTTCCACATTGACAACCATTTCAAGTAAACATGATATGGACAACATTTGATCTATATTTTACCTATATTGACAAACAGGATTATTCATCAGCCTAAAATTAAGCACCAGTGGAAGAATGGAAGAATCATATGTTTACTTAATCTCTTCTAAAAAATATCAATGAAATTAAATGCCTAGGGAAATAATAGGTTTACTCACACTGAATTTCCCAGCTACAGTACCAAGACTGCTAGGAAAGGAAATTTAGAAAACATCAAAATTTACAACTGGGTAAAGATGTGCGAAGGTGTCTCAGCTGAGGATGAATATCTTTTAGGGAAATGAGGCTTTCCTAAAAAGACAAATATCAAAAATTGCTAAAAGCAAAGGACAGCCAGTCAGCATCAACCAAAGTAACACAGAAAATTCAAAATCTGCCCAGCAAGCCCCATTTGAGAGATAATTGGTGAGCAGTCTTCATCAAGAACAGTTTTAGACCAAAAGGAGAGTTATTGTCACATCTCTTTGTAATCATGCCTTTCTGTAAAACAATCCAAAATTATTTTTGCTCATTTTCCATTTTGCTGTCTCTGCAAGCAAAGAAAATGTGCTATTACACCAAATGCAGTACTCTTTGGTTTTAGATGAGCAGAAACTTTTGATGAGGTCTAACAATGAGCTTGGCAAGAGAGCAAGAGCTACCTGAGATCTAAAGTAGCAGGGCTGGGCAGCAACCTTTCCTTCCTGCTGCAAGGCAGGAGTGGATTGTCCCCTGGGGCTGATGTGCAGCACTCTGGGATCTCCTTTGTCCCACCACCACCAACTCTCATCTGCTCTCTGGCTGCCAGTGCTGAATTTCATGGATCTGCTGCACATTCTGTATTAACTCTTTCATCTCTAGCTCATGGCTGAAAGCTTTCCTGAGCTCTGCAGCATGCAGATATCTTCCATTTCCTCTGAATTTGCCTCAACCTGCCATAAAGTGGCTGAACTCTGTGGACAATCCACTTTGTTGTTGTCCCATCGCTGAGCAGCCAAATCCACCATGACATTTCCAGGTGCTTTTGAGTTCCACACTGGAATGCTATCAGATGTAGAGAGGGTTGTTTTTTCCAACAACCAAAGCACCAGATGTGGCCAGAGGCATGATTCAGGTGGGAAAAGCTGCTCTGTGTATGGATTTTACAGGGTCAAACCCTACTGGGCTTATGGCAAACACTTTAGCTTGGAAAAATCTGCAAATGGAGCAATAGCACAAGATCAGCTGCTCTGATCATGTCTGAGATCAAAAGCAGCCATTTCAGCAATCTTCTCTACTGTCATTATAAGGGAAGTGAGCTCTTACTCTGCTGCTTGAAGACATAAAAGTCCATTAAGGCAATTTTGTCACATAGAGAAGAAAATCTAAAATTTTGACACAATCTTAACTCTGCTATGAAGCCAAATCCCACTAAATCCCCAACATGTTCATCAACTGATGGTAGATGATAAAACAAAAGTAAGATCAACAGGTGGGGAAAAAACACAAACTTCTTCATATTTTTTGATAATATCTTTCAGTTGTTTACAGGTAGTTATTTTTGGGGTGTTTTTAACTGCTATTGATATTGCACATGTATGGAATATTTTAGCAAGGATTTTACCATGGAGTTAAATATTTGCCTACCTGCTACACATGAAGTAATAATTCAGCCATTTCAGTAATCATTCAACTCTAAATTAATTTACAGATTAAGAGAAAAAGGAACCAAAATCTACCAACAGAAAAATAGGGGGAATTTCTTCTGTTGTTTCTTTTAAATAGCTGAATCTTTGGGGGTTTTTTTGACCATAAAGAAAACAGTAGAAAATGTCTTGTCATGTTGGATTGAAACCCTGTGAAAGGGGAACTTAGACTCAATTTGTTACATAGAGCTTTTACTGTATTGTGCAGGTGGACTCAATAAATTAAAATGCTCGTTATATGGAATGGAACTTGTGGCACAACCTGGATTCAGGCTTTCAGCCAAATCCTTCCCTCTGTAAAATTTCCTGTGGAACTTCAGCTTCAGGGTGTTTGTACAGTTCAAACAGAGCACAGATGTGCTCAACACTCTATTAATGCCTGTTCTTTATCTCATGGATACATGATTCTGGGTGTGGTTTCATGAAATATTTATCAGATAGGATCATTTCAACCTAAGAAACTCTCTCTTTATTACAGTAGCCTTCAATGAGGATTATAAAAAGATAACTTGGATAACTATTTCTTTCTAAACACCAGCAAACCTCACTCTGGTGGTGTATATTTTATTTTGGGGCCTCACATGGGTAGTCCATGCTCCATGGCCAGGTGTGTGCTCATTCCTGAATTAGATTTAGAGCAAGAGCCTGGGTTTGCAGAGGAAACTCAATGGTTCTACTACTTAAATCATAGTCACCAGCATGCACTACAGAGGCCTGTGTGGGCAAGACAACTTTTCATTTTAGAGCTCTTATTGCAGTTCTGGGGTATCCAGAGCAGGGGCAGGAGAGGGGAGATGGGAGGATGTAGGAAAGGAAGTAAAGGTACATCCAGGTCCCACTTCCTTGCAGCGTTCTAAATTTGTTTGCTCCTGCAGATTTTGCAAGCAATCTCCTTTTTGGTGCCTCACCTGAACTTCCTAGGCTTAGGCTCCCTGCAGGCTCTGCAGTTCACCTGAGCACAGCAAGAAATATCCTGGAGCTGCTTCTTGTGTTGTTTTCTCAGATGGTAACACAGAGGCGATTTAATAGTTACAGAGCACCACAAGAAACATATCACAGCTTATACAAAGAATTGTGAACATGGCTGTAGCTCAGTTTAGCTGTAGCCAAAAAGTTGCTTAGTTAAATCACCTAAAGAGCACACACCTATGGCAAGCAACCATTTCTTCAAAAGATTCTAGATCATTACTCTCTGCTTCTGCCCCCAGTTGCAGCTGCTTTTGCCTTCTGCAATGTTATCTATATTTATTCCTTCACATCCTCCTCCACTTTCACATCTTGTCCTTCTAGTAATTGCATGAGAGAACCTGTGGAACCAGCGATTTCTCCTGCTAGCTTTGATATCACTTTCAAATTCTGTCTCACAGCATAGGAAAATCTGCCACTTTAATGATGCAGCTACCTTAAACTGCCCAGCAACTTTTCTGTAAAGTTGCTCTGTTTTGTACGCCTGTGACTCTCTTTATGTAAGGCAAGACATTCAAGTACATTTTAAAGCATTTCTCAGTTTGGTTCTACCTAGTCCTGCTTTTCTCTAAAACCAAAAATAGAGAGAGCTCTCGAACAAGTCACTGGAAGAGAACTATACAATTTTAGGAAGCCACAGATCTATCTGCAGCCAAACTAAATTTATCTCCCAAAAAGGGCATATCCCCAAGTCCTTCCACTACTTAGACAGGAAAGCCAAGCTTTTAAAAAGTTTATTCCTTCCTTGTACCTTTCTTTTGGCTCAATTATCTGATTGCTAAATTGATTTTGTAACAGACCCAAAGTACTACATGTTTCTTTTGCATCTGAATATCTCTTTTCCTTTTTGAACTGTCAATCTATGTAGGAGCATGCTGTGATCACAAATGATTTTTTTCTTTCACTCATACAACTATTATTGTTAATGGTTTTCAGTTATTAACCTGGGGAATGCATCAACTTCAGAAGACTGATGGAAAAATTTTGCTCCAAAAGTCAAGATATAAACCAAGATGAGATCCAACTCAAATATTGTAATTGGAGACTGGCATGTTTATTGCGCTGTCTACTTACATTAAAAAAGACAAGAATTCAAAAGAATTAAAAAATCCAAAACCAAAAATTAAACTGGTTTTTTTTCTGTTCTAAAAACCTCCAAGATTTCCATGTTTTCTGTTAGAGAGTAGTGTTTTCAAAATCCAGGCTCAAATTTTCACACCAATATAGGCTTTTCCAAAGATTTAGTTGCACCCAACCTATATCCTAAACCTCCATATTAAGGTGCTTACAGATGCAGTTATATTTTATTCTCTACATAGTAGATATTATAAAACATTGTAGTTAATAATGTACTTTAATACTTGCTGCCATGCATTGAATCTTTCCTTGCAATCATGATATCAAGGGCTTAATTACCTGATATGCCAGGCACTGGGGTTTTTTTGAGAGAGGGTGTTTTCCTTTAATTAAGCATCCATTGTGTTTTGATGTATTGGAACTTCACGAGTTTTTTAAAACACTCTTTCATTAATGAGTCTGTATTAGCTACTACTAATATTTAGATGTCAAAAAGTTGGCTTTTGTAATTGGTAATAAAAATACTTCAGTGCATAAAATAACACTGATTTTAAATGTTTTTAGTTTATTTTAATGTTATCATCAAGGCACATTTTCAGTTCATATTTTCCTCTTTTTAAATTACACCAATGTTTATATGGCATTAAATCTCCATTTCCATCACAAAAATTTTCTGTTGATTTTGACTTCCATATGAATGAATGTACTGCAATAATAAAAGCCAGCTGTTAGTGCTTCCACACTTTCATCTTTTTAATGAATATCCCAAAAAATATTGGAGTGCCAAGCACATCCTGCAAACTGACATCAGTTTTGTTTCTCATGGAAAATGGCTTCCATGTTATTTGAATTTACTTTAAACATACCAATCTTATTTGAAGCCTAGTCTTATACTCAAAAAATATTCATCTGTACAGAAGAACTCTTCTTATAGCCTGATTACAGTGGTGGCTGTACCCATTTACATTTGTGAAAAATCCTTCTCCAAAACCCTTTTATTCAAAAGCACTCTTAACAAAACTAAGCTGGTTCAAGAAGTTTTGCAATCTCCATTTGTAGTGTACTGAACTTCTGTTTTCAGTCCTCAAATAGCTGAAAACTCTTCAACAATGGTGTCATTTCCTCTTTGATCAAATATTACAGTGAGATCCCTTTGGAAAAGTACAGGAGTACCAGTAACTGACATGGAAGTGCATTCACATGATCCAGATGGTGATAGAGGTTGATTTATGAGGATGTAAAGTATCAGCTACCTCCATACAAAATAGAGGTGGGGAAAATTTACAACTCCATTCTGAAATATTTTGACTTGATGTTGTCTATAGATAAAGAATGTCTACCTCCACTGGCAAAAAAAAAGATAAAGTTTTCCTCTATCTGAAAAAAGCCATTACTTTTTATCCATGAAAGGCAAAAAAAATAGTCAGCTAGGGAGCTAAATTTTGTAGTTATATGGACATTTGTAACTCATAGACCCTGACAAGTTGTTGTTTTTTTTTTTCTCAAATAACATGGTCTACAAGATGCAACATTTATAGTTCTCTGAGAACACAACATTTTACTCTGAATTGCATAAACAATAGTTATCCTTTCTTAGCTGGAGATGCTACTGAAAAAGTAATTCCCAAAAATATCACAATCTGATACCTGAAGTGCAGCTAAAACCTACAGGGTGTTTCTGATAAGTCTAGAAACCAGAAAGTTGTTTAACTTATTCATGAGAATGCCCACACTACCAGGAGAAGATTGATACACACTAATATATAAGAAACATGAACTTAGAGCCATCAGCCAAATTGGCTCTAAATTTTGGTGGCTTTGTTTGTACTCCACTATATATATTTATTAAGTGATATTTTCTTCACTGTAAGTCACATCAGGGTTTCTGCAGGAACATTGGCTGCACACTGTTACATTGACATTTATTGTCAGTTTTATTTGCAGTTTTATGTGTGCCATTTCAGATACTTGCTCTATTTCTAATTATTTTCCAACACAATATTTGTGTCATGGTGCCCTTGCCAAAACAATTCTTATTCTAAAAATGGGAATTTATTCTATTTGATTTATGCCATCTCAGATGTGACTGATGGAAGCTGTAATGGTGGGTAATACCTCACATCATGTGGTGCATCTCTTACAAGCACAGCACACGTTGCTCACATATTATGTACTGTAAATACTGCCAAATAAAATCTGCTGGACTTGTCAGCAAAGAATGAAATAAAATTCCTCAGTGATGGCAGTTCAAATATTGCATTTAGGTAGTCAGCACCACTTATCTGGGAGCTATTTAACTACATTTACTTGCAAATCAAGCAGAAATCAAGAAACTTTGAAGTTATTTGCTAACTTCACAGTAACAGACACAAAGAACATCCAGGAGGAGTAAAATCAGCAAAGCCTTGTTGGAGGCAAAGAGCTCAGCCTCTTCCAGCACTCAGGCTGCAGTGTTCCCATCCTCACCAAGCTGTAATTATCCTCCAAGCCCAGCAGCAGTTAAAAACTGGCAACAACTAGCACTACATTTATAAATGCTTGATTTTTTTTCATTGTGTAGCTACTGAACTGAGTGAGAGCTGGAAGTCTTGAAAACATTAGGCTAAATACTTGATACAGCCCTCAGAAAAGGTTGTCCAACTTTATATAACCATGATATTTACACTTGAACAGGAGAGGGGTTTGGCCTTGACAGGACTGGTTCTGTTGCAGAAACTCGAGTGCTGATGTTTGTTTTCTAAAGTTTAAAAATTACAACTGTTTAAACCGAGATGTATTTGCCACGGAGAAAGCATCAAAAAAATGCAGAAATACAGGTAAATAAAGGTGTAAGAGTTTTTATGATGATACTGAATCATCACAGAGTGCTAAAAAAGGAGAGCGGCTGAAAAAGTACTGCAAGAGGACCTCAAAATACTGAGAAATCAGGTGACAAAACAGCAGGAAAATATGCATGGTGATAAATATTAAAAGCAAAAAAATAGAAATTTACTGAAAGGTAAGAGAGCCCTAACTGCACAAAGGCAGTGAAAGACTCATAAAAGAGAAAATAGCTGAAAGTTCAAAATTACCCAGTTTTTAGTGCTCAAAGCCCCAATTTAAGGAAAGGATTAAAAAAAAAGAAAAACTAAAAAATCCTTTTTATTGTTGTGTATGGACCAGCAAACTGCCTGCAATCAAAGTGCTGGAAAGGGAAAACAGATTAGGACTTTCTGGCATCTAAAAGAAATGGCTGCAGAGGGGTGGTAGATGTCTTCATTAGTTATAATGTAAAATAGCTAATCTTAGATGGAAAGTTTAAAGTAGAGAAATGGCAGAACTTAATCACACCTACTGCAATTAAATGTTATTATTAATTGCCTCAAGATTGGTGCAGATAGCAACACTTTCCTTAAGTTCAAAAAGTGGCCAGATATACTCACAGAAGAAAAATATCCCCTAGTGCTTATTAAACTCAAATGTGACAGTTCTGACTGAGCTTCTCATTAACCTGAGGAAAGGCAAAGAATTTGATGATTTCTGGGAAATAAAGTTTAAAAAGTTATGCAAAATAATATAATAAGTACCAACTTAATAGGAATACAGTGCTAAGAAATTTAAGTAAAAAATGGAAACAGTGACACCAGAAGATGTGATGTAACTCATGTCAATAAAACAAAATATATTAAAGACATTATAACTGAGAGTCATAGTCAAACTCTCTATCTGTTTTCAAGGCAATCTACTCTGTCAAGAAAGTTTTTTTTTTCTCAAAGAAGGTTCAAAGAAGCTTTCAGTAGAATTTAGTTAGGGAGATAAGATCTACATTACCTTAATTTGCTCTGTTTTTAAACTGCAGCAACAAGATAATGAAGCATAGATTATATCCTCTAATTTCCTAAAATGGGTAAACAATGGTTACAGCTGAATGTCAGGAATTTTGGAGAAAGCTGTTTGAAGTAAAGATTGTTTCATCAGTTCCCACTCATTTAAGCCATTAGGATCCTTAGGAGTAGCTACCAGCTGTGTTCATCCATCCATGAAGGTTATCACAGCACCCTCTCAGATGAGCACCTGAAACAATCAATGAAATCCAAACATCACCTCCTTAAACCCCAATCCTCAGCCTGTTAGAGCCAGAATTAGATATGCCAGAATTTAAGGCATGGAGAGCTGGTACCCAAATAGTCTTGGGTTAGTATTTTCCTTCCTTTCACTTGCCATTCCTTCTATAGCTGCTGTCCCAGACACAGGACTAAATCCAGCTGGTCTTTGCTGGGATGCAGCACAGGTGCTCCCATACTGAGCAGTCAGTTTTCAGTTTTATGTTACCTTATTGCACAGTCTTTATATTAACAAGCAAAAAACCACCAGCCCCCTTCCCCACATTTTTAATGATATTGCTTAGCAAGGAGAATATCTCACCACTTAGGATAAAGAAATGGAGAAGAGAGGAATACAGGCTTTATTTTCCTTAATACTACATCATAGTTGAAATGTTGCCAAGTACCTCTTTAATTTCTTTTACTAAGATTTTCTTCCCTTTCTCTTGTTCCTATGTCTTTAAATTGTCTTTAAAATCCTGCTTTGGATATTCCAGTTCATAGGGATATCTCTGAGAGCAGGGTCTCTGTACCTGCTGTGGGCACTGAAGCTGTACCAGGTAACCCATGCAAGGAACTTTAATTTGGGTTCCCTATCTGAGGGGAGGGTCAGGCTGCTAAAGTCAGTGTTAAAGCCATTTTTCCTGTGTAAAATATGAAAGTAGACAAAGATGAATCAGTGCCATGTCACAAGTGCTGACAAACCTTCATTAATAAAATCAGCAAACGCTTTAGAAACATTATGTATTCTAAATGGAGCATAGCAGAGTATCCAAAGGATACCAAGAGGCCAAGGGACTGCCACTCAATTGTCCTGCGTGCAGTAGTTTGCACTTACTAGTAAAGAATTGCACTCAAAATCCCCAGCTATGTACTGGAATTCACTATTTTCATCCCACCATTTTGTACACAGGCGTGTGTGGGTATTGTAAACAGAGAATCAAAAGAACTCTGAGGTTGGTTTCCCTAATGGGGAAGGCAGGGCAGCAAAATTTTCCGGTGGTAGAGATGATATTTTCAAAAATAATACAGTTATGTATTGTGGTGTTCTGCAACAGGTCCAAATACACACACTTATTGAAATTAAAGTACTTCATCACATTGATCTAAATGACAGCGATGAATCAAAGAAAAAAGAAATCCTTACATCTTCCTGGAAATAGCAACAAAGCAAAACAGAAATTACTTCTGTATATAAAGCATTGATCAATATGATTTGTGGGAGGCTAATATACCTGACTGCCTAGTCTAGATTTCCATCTGTATTAAAAAGGAAACTTTTCTGGCCTGCACATGCACAAACTGTAATTATAGGCTAGAGGCTCTCATCATAATTTTTAGAGCATGGAATGTTATTGCTCAGGTATTTCTATCAGTGACAGCAGTAACACTACTGACATATGGTTAGAGAACAGAACCCTACTTTTTTAACTCAAGGTATTATCTGATCAAATGGTTTTATTTAAAAATGATTTACAGGGCTGTAACCATCAGCAGATTACTCTGCCACATCTTCCTGAGAATACCCTGCAGAGTGACATCCATACAGCTTGTGAGCTCCAAAAGGATGCTGAGCCATAACCCTGGTGCTGTGAACTGTGCAGAGGATTCACTGGCTCTCTGTGAATCCCCAGGTGAGCTGTAGGCCAGTGACCTGTGAGGAGATCATCACCCTGTGCCTCTCAGTTCCTTTAGAGCAGAAATTGTTAAAAAGACTCTCCCTCTTACAGAATGCTACGGGTGACACCAAGGAAATGCTGAGGTTTCCCCTGACTTACTGATCCATTAAAAAAATTATCATCTATCACAATTCTATTCCTTCCAGTGTTTTTTCTATGTCAAATAACCCCCACAAAGAAGCTTGGCTTTTCAAACCCCTCTGTAGTGCTTAGTAGAGAATAGAAAAGGCCCTTTCTACCCTTGTATTGTGGGAAAGAAGGAGATGATCCCATTGTCCTTCCAGAGACAACAGTGAAGCTAATAATAGCTATGTTTGACAACCCATGCTCCAACACACCCCCTCCAAAGCAAAGGTTCAAGCCTGACCTTTAATTCTCCCTTTATCAGGAGCAAAAGACCTTTCCAGAAATATTTAGCCCAGTGGCACTCATTTTGTATTAGCCCTTGCTCATTCAAGCTTCTTGAATACATCTGGAGGGTCCTTCAACAAGTTTTTGACACTATTTATGGAACCCTTCCGACAGCTCATTAGGGGAATTCATGAACTTTCCCAAACATGCCTAGAGACTCGTGTTCATTCAGGGTTCAGAGTTAGCTAACAGATTGCTGCAGCTCTAATTAAAATGTAAAGTCATTCTAAGCACACAACCTTTGGCAAAACAAATGTGCCAACTGATTTTAAAAAAAATAAAAATTGTTTCGATGGTAAGAATAGTTTGCCAAAATATTATGTTTGCTCCTAATGGAAATGAGCAACAAATTTATATCACACAGCAGCAAAAAGCTGAGTGGGAAAAAGGCAGTTTTAGCTAGTGACAGCATATGAAAGAGACTCCTTGTTGTGGTGAAGAGATTATTAAAACACATTTTTAACACAAACTGCCATGATCTCTGGATGGAATTTCTAATGAAGCACACATTTTAGCCTTCTGATAATATTATTGCTGTTAAAAGCATTTCAATGAAATCCCAAAGCACGGCAATAGTTGCAATGCTTCACAGGGAAGTGATTTCTAAACCCAAAATTGAGGTCAAAGGCCAACAACATTCCCACTAATACCAAACATTTCTCTTCATATGATTTCAACATAACTTATAGCTGTACATCTCATATCCACTCTAAGCAGGGGGAGTAATTTCACTATATATTAGATTCAATTGGAATGGCAGTTTCTACAGATATTTGTTGCCCTAAAGAGGTTGAAAGAAACAAAGAAAATAGAGACAAAGAGTATTCAGGAAAGGTTTAAGCATTGTAGAACAGAGCTGTGTGGTTGTTATTATTGAGACCAAGCTCATATTAATTCCTTGGATACCAAGCTCACTTGTATTTCCAAATATACTGAGAGACACATATGGCAAAAATACATCATTGTGAAGAATTCTGTACTTCCCTATTACAAAAAAAATATCAAGAGCATTTGCATTTAAAAAAATAAGCTTTATAAAAATGTACAAAGAAACAGGCATAATAGAAAGAAAAACATGAGCAACAAACAAAAATAATGGAAGATTCTCTTCAAAGTCTCTATAAAAATCCACAGAAAATCACCTGTCTCATGGGCTACCTTTAAAACAGCATGAACCTAAAATCTGTCTCATACACTGACTTAGCTTTTGAGGAAATACATGCACATGATTGATTCATTCTTGCAAAGTGAAAGTCCTATTAAGAAAGCAGATAGATCACTGCAAACTTCTACATTTGTTAGAAAAAGTGCAAAAAGCATGCCATATATTTTAGAGCACCCAACATTTTATTTCTAGCATAAGAATAATTTGTAGTTTATGGTCTTCCTTCTCTGTTTCTCTGCTTCTTTTCACTTCCTCTGACAACAGAAGAGACTAATGAGATTGGTGCTGTCAGAAAGCAGCAGAATTGAGTCACTTTCTCACCACTGGCTCCCTCTCTTGAGGACTCAATGAATTAGGGTCTCATCAGCTCATAAATATGAGGATGCAGAGGTGACCAGTGATGCATCACCCAAGGCCTGCAGCAGCTGATGTGAAGAACAGTTTGCCTTGTTCCAGCAGTAAAGAAATCTACAGCATTAGACTTGTGTGTGCCTCACTTGCAAAGCTTCACAGCCAAAGTTCTCTGTCTTCTGTGTCAATGAATACAATGCAAAGCACATTTTCCCTTCCAAAAGCTCATGTTACAGCAACTTCCAGATGAGAGCTGCTCTCACACAGCTAATACATGGCATAAACACCAGCTGCTTAGCAGCACATGCTGCAAATAACTCATGAAATCCATATTCTTGATCTTAACATCCAGTGAACAAGCTGACAAAGGAATTTTCTCTGATTTAAGGGTTTCACTCCCTCTGAATTGATGGCTTGAAACACATTGATCCTCAGACTTTTAAGCAGATGCTTAAATTTCAGTGTTGCACTAAAATACATCGACTTCAATGAGACATAACTGAGGCTGTAGCCAGGAAAAGTGCTCTGAATGAGCAGGGAGAAGCAGTCCTGGAAAAATGAGTGCAACAACATTCACCAGCGTGGGCACAACACAAACTGCATTTCTATCTGCACTCTCAAGCTGGTGACTCCTTTGCTATCTGACTTGTTAAAATAAGATGAGGGAGAAGTTACTTTTCTCATGAAAGAAATTGTAAATCAGAATTTCTGCATGGAGAAAAAAAAGGTTTGAGAGGCTTCATGACTGATTCTCAGCAGGTAAATGAGTTACCAGTGGCCTGGCCCAACTCCAACTACTGTCAGTGCCCTTCACACATAGATGTTACTCTGCTGCTGTGTTATATTGTAAAAGAAACAAATAAATTTTCTGGTTAATAGTGTTAACATTTCTTTGCCTGCCTTCCCTCGTCTTTAAGATCTCCATGAAAATGCAAATCTATGTATAAGTGTGTATGGTGAAAATGTGCTCCACTGGGTGTTTAACCACCCTGCCTTTGCAGCCCTGAAACCCTGTGACTCTCAGCATATTCTTTCAGCATAGCACTCAGTGATGTTCCTCAGTTCAGCAAATATTTTATTTTTCTCCAGTGCCAGAAAATAGCATAACAATAAGTTTAAAATATTTTCAATACAAGTGACCTTTTATCTCTCACTTCTTTCCTTGTAGTCTTTTACATGTGTTATATAATCAGGAGACAAAGTCATTTCTCCTGTAAATAAACATTTCTACATTTTTTTTCTAAAGGTGCTTTTCAGGGTCTCACATTGGTTTTTCTGTAACTGTATTTCAATTAATCTTTATGAACACTAGGGAAAATAAAACTTGGGTTTGAGATGTATGCTTTCTTTTCATCCCTGTCCTTCACTTCCTGAGGGCTGCCATGCATTCACACAGAATGGAGAGGGGCTCCAAGGATAAAATTCCATTCAGGCAGATGCTGATGAGCTGCATGACAATGAAATTGCTGCATCCTCCCTGCACACCTCTCAAAGGCTCTTCTTACATTGCTCTTACATAACCCACGTCTTTCTTCTGAAATATTTGACTTGGATTCTACTTCTGGTGAACCACAGGGGTGGGAGGGCAGTAGGGACTTCAATTCAGATTTGTTTAACCTACCATGGGAGACAATTCTCCATTACTGCCAAAAAGGCTTTGTTCAGATCTCAGCTGCGGAAGACAAGAGGGAAACAGAACCTCAGTGCATGCCACTGTGAAGAATGAGCATTCAGTTCTGGGAGGAGCTGGATGGATTTGAGGGAAAGGTTGAATAATACATGGAAGGACCAGGTTTAACCCCAGTTCATGACTGCTCCCAGCTGAGAATTTGGATATCCTCACCCATTCAGAATACTTGGGACCACAGACCTTCCTGAAGCTACTTCACCCCAGATTCAGAAGCAGCAGAGTTCCGTAGGATTTCTGTTTCTTGTCTTTACAAGCAGAAAAGCCTGGTCCCATGCTCCAAGAGCCTGAAGCCCTGGCTGAGGCACCAGCCCCAGGATTTGCTGATTCACCAGACTGGACAAGCCCTTTGAAACCCCTTCACTTTGCCTGGGAGGACTGATGAAAACACTGCCTGCCCTCCAGATTCTCTGCTCTTCAGAGCAGTCCCTGGGCATGGCTAACCTCACTTTATGGTGAGAGCTGGGCCAGGCAATCTGATAAACCACATCTAATAGGGTACCTGACCCTTAGAGCTGCAAATGCTCTCCTCCGTTTTCCCTCTTTCTTTTATTTTTAAAAAGTTCATAGGAACATTTATTCCAGGCTCTGAACATAATCACTGAGTTTCATAAAGAACAAGATTCCCACAAGGCCTCATAAAAGTTATTCTCAGTATTACAGTTCTACTTCAAACAGGAAAAAAAGCCATTTTACAATAACCTTACTGTCACAAAGTGCTTACAGCCAGGGTGTTCACTGGGAATAATCCATAATAAAAAGGAACCCTGTGGGACTGTCTGTCCAATTGCCACATATAAAACAAAGCAGAAAATAAAGTGTTGCATGTTTAACTGTACCTCCAGCTACTGACACCCGCAGTGTCAAAAATAAGGGAAGGAATAAAAAGATAGTCTAATTAGATAGCACTATCTGAAGTGCTGCTCTTAGAGGGTTTTATTTGCTTTACAGCACATATTTTAGTTCCAATTTCTTCTTGCTTTTTTTGTCCCTTTTTGCTTTGTTTTGTGGGCTTTTTTGTTTGTTTGTTTGGAAGGGTTTTGTCTCAAGCTATCCCTACTTCCAATACACTCTGAACAACTTTGCACTAATACAGATCCTTTGTAATGCACGTGGAATTACCATGTGAAAATGCTGGGCACGTGGTGGGGAGCAGGGGAGAGGGACCCTGAACACCAAAGTGAAAAAGTCCAAATTAACCCCTGCAGTTCTAATCCTCTCAAACTTTGTGGCTATTGTAGCCCTGAAGAGAAACCTCCTTTTACTTCAATTCTGTGCTTTTTAAAAACAGGTATATATGTAAAGACATGGGCAGCTAAGACATGAATCTCCAAAAGCCAAATCCATAGAGGATACAAAGGAAAAAAATCAATAAAGCAATTTTAGGTTTCTTTTTCACATCAGCTGGGAGCTTCATCTTAAGTCCACCTCATTCCAACACTACTTTTTGCTCTTAAAACCAGGTGTTTTTATTAATTTACATAATGGGAAGGCTCCTTCCTGTTGGAGGATATCTGCCCTGCCTTATTCCTCTCCTGAAGTGTAAAATCCTATGCACCAATGACCATCAGCAAAAGGCCATGAATTTGCTAGAGACCTTTTATTCTTTGACAATTCACAGGTTCTGTGGTAAATCTTCCTTTAGTTGCTGTCAGTATCTCTGCTGGACACACCCACATTTTAACAGAGTCAGCTTGAAGTTGATGCCTGATAGTTACTGCACCAAGTAGAAAAAAAAGAAGTCACAGATATTTCCCACACTTATTTTCCAGGTTTTTCCTGATGTAGAACTGAGTTAACATCTATTTCAAAGAGGAGGAATCTTTGCTTCCTTGGAATCATTTGGAAAATGTTTTAACCTTTGAACAAAGCAGATGCACAGTAGACACACTACTACCTAAAGCAGAGGGAGGATGATTGAATTTTCATTCATCTCTAGGGGAGAAGTATCCGCATCAGGATGCAGAAAGAAGCAAGAAGGAACAACTTGTTTTATTGTTCTTGGGCCTATCTACTTGTTCCTATTACTGAGACTCTTCTTAAATTTAAGAATTATATCTCACAAATTCTAATTTTTGGTGAAGTTCTGAATCTTTCTCTATCTCATTCATTCTGTTAGAAATAGCTGGACAAACCTTGTCTAAATGGAAAATAATAATGTGAGATGATGACTTCCAGAAATTCTCCAACCACTGTGTAATTTAATCTTCAGAATAAAATTACCTTTATTTCAATATTGCAAGATGGTGTAATGGAATGCATATTTCCATGAGCTTATGCTTTAAAAAGAAACTAAGTACATTGATGAATATGCTTTTCATTCTTTTTAATAATCAGATTATGATCACACAAGCAGCTTCAGAGTTTGGATGACGATGTAATAATTCATCCATGGCACTGTCAATGCCACTTGGCCTTTGGCCTCATGCTTAAACCATGTTAGCTATAAATTACTATTTTATAATTCAGGCCTTGTTGCTTAAGAAAGAAATTATTGGAGCATAATAACTGTAAAATTGTATTCAACTACTGGTTTTATTCACTCAGTTAAGTATTTTCAGCACCCTTCCAATTAATGCTTGGATCAAAAAATGAAGTAAGGGGATAATATGTACTTTAGAATTTTTGATATTCACTACCATTGTCTTCCTAAGAGACCAGGGAATCATACAATAGAGAGAAATGCTAGAAATGGGATTTATGGCAGTTCTACAAAAAAAAAATTGCTGCCTATAATAGACATTTCTAGCACTGAATAAACATCAGCTAAAAGATGATATTTAACAGTCTGTTACAGCTTTCTATAGAAAGATTTCCCCTCTGCTTGAGAAACAAAGGCTGTCAGAAAACTGCTAAGAAAACTGCTAACTGCAATATGTCTGATCATATCAAGTGAGAAAACAAAAAATCAAACTTTCTGTGAAAACATTTCCAATAGAGCAGCACTGTAAAGCAACTTGGGTTGCTTAACTTGAGTAAACTACTTCATTATCTGCAGTGATTTTTACCTGTAGGACACGCTGTCCTAGTGGGCCATATCTGCCATTGGGAGAAGCAACATTCCACAGACAAATGTGGAATGGCTAAATATAAGCAGAAAGAGCTTACAATCTGTGAGATTGTAAGAGAAAAGGAATAAGAAATTACACCTGACCCCATTTTTAAAGGATATGCCTACAAAAGTTGTGCTCTGAAGCTCAGAGTGTGATGTGAAACCAGCTTTCTGCAAGGCCCTGTTCAGTACTCAAAAACCCTTTAGCTAAGGGGCACAGAATAGGGAGGATCTTTTCCAGATGTGGGTGAACAGAGTGTTCTGCTCTTCTTGGCCTCTCACTTCAAGAATTCAGCAGAAGAGACCAGCAGACTGCCTTTAAACTCCAGTGAGTTTCTCCTCTTGGAAGACATAATGCTGCTTATGGATTTTTTGTTTTTCATAGCATGACGCTGTTCTTTTCTCTTTCAGCAGGAGCTACAAAAGTTTAATATTACTTCAAGCTGTCTGACTCTTTCTTCCTCAATTATGTTATTAAATTATTGCAGCTATCAGCAAAGCAACTGTGAAATAAAAATAGCTTGGTTGTCCTGCACACAATGTTTTCCAAAGACAGTTTGCAGCATTATCTCTACCATATTTTGCACCTCTGCCTAGGAAATCTTGCCACTGCAGGTGACAGTGACATATTAAACCTGAGAATTCACTAAGATCAGAATGAAAATGAAGAGGAAAGTGTGGCAGAGCTGCAATTGCAAGCAAACAGAAATAATTTGTCCAGTGTTTGACAAAGTCTTCCTGCTCTCTGACCATATTAACATGATTTAGCAATGCAGCTCCACACTCAGGTGTAGATTCTGCAGAACAAGGCACCATCCTTTACATTCAGAGCGTTTGGAATAATGACAATCCTTCTCCAAAGCTGAGCTGGAATAAATCCTAGGAAAAATTAAGTGATTCTAGATAAAAACATGTTGTGTTGTTTAGGCAGCAAAGGAGAATTTCAAGTCTGAATAATAAGTTATTTACCAGAATATTGAAATTTAACAATTAAACAAAGATGAGAAGAACAGAACAGATAGAAGGAGTAGAACCATCTCTCTGTGTGTGAGGCTGATCATAAATTCATCCTAACAAATTCCTTCATATTTCATTCCAAACTTTTTACACGTTTGGTCACACCTCTACAGATGTTAATCTTTATTCCTTACAGTGTTGATATATTATCAAACAGAAGGCATAGAAACATATAAACCCTTTTTAAAATCTTTTCCAATTAGCATTTAAGCAAAAGGAATCTCCTTCCCCAATACACCCCAAACCACACAAAATAAAACAAGCAACCTCTCCCCAAATGAAACAGAACACCCCCCACAAAAACCAACCAAACAACAACAAATCAAAAATAACTCCACAAATTTTGTATCCTAGAGAATAAAAAAGGCCTTCTCTTAAAACAACTATGTATTTTGTCTTGGAAAATTTGATAAATGCTCTTAAGGTAAAATTTTCTTTCAAGTTAGGTTAAAGGATTTAGGTAGGAAATATCCATATAGGAGCTATGTAGTTCTATAATGCAACTAGACTCATGGCATTATTTCATATCTCAGATGATAATATGTCAAATAAGCTCCTGTTATTCCAGCATCACTTCTTATTCTGCAGAATTCTGGGGTTTCATTAATCATGCTGAAGTGCAGCAATTATTTTTGAAATGTCTCCTGTGCAGTAAAATTGTTTTTTACTCCATCTTGCTATTTTTTACTCTTATGCCTAAACTATTTTCACACCTGGAGCTTTTGCCTTCATTTTCATGTCCTTTGCCAGTCTTTGTTCACAGTGGCAAAGCAGCCTCCTCACTTCCCCTGTTTCAGCTCTGACACGGAGCAATCATTCATGTCACAGCATATTGAGTTTATTTACACACAATTGTACCACATCAAGCTTTCCATTATCCTACAGCAGTGATCTCAGCACAAGCACATGCAGCTGATAATGATGATATCCAGAGAGTTTCCCCCTCTATTTCAGAGCACAAACTTCCTTTTGGCAGCTTACTGTGATCATTCAGGGCAATATCAAGGTTTCTGCCTCACAAAAAAGATTCCTTTTCTCATAAAAGCATGACAGGAAATTCTGTCTATGGCACCTATCACCCATGAGGTGCTTGCAGCTGACTTATAAGTGATACCTCTGGAATGTGAATATGACAAATATCAGACAACCCCTGGGAAATGACCTGCATTATAACCCAGGGATAGCAGAGTCCTACATCTGCAGCCAGACCACTGACTTCACTGAGGGTCCCTTCTCTCTTTTCTCTCTATTCATTCAATTCCCCTAACAGTGTGATGAGAGCTGCCTCCCAAAACTACTTTTGGGAGAATTGGAAGCTTGACTGGAGCAGCACTTCCACACCAGAAGAGATCAAGGCTATGCTGGCTGTAGAGGGCTGTGCTGGCTGGGTAGAAAATGCAGCAAAGGTTTTGAACTGGAACAGGCAGGAGGAGAACCCCAGCTCCTGAGTTTGCAGATCAAGGTCATTGTGGCACAGCACATTGTAGCATAGAAAACATGTAAAAATTTGGGTTCAACTCAATTGGTTTATAGATCTCCTCAGGGGTGATCTGTCTCACTACATCTGCTCCCTCTGGACTCTCTGGATTCAGGGTCACAGAGAATTTTTAAATTTTGTAAATTTAAGGGAGCTTGAATGATCATATCATGAATGATCACCGACCTCCTCAGCACCAGCCTCACCTAAGCAATCAGATAAAAGCAAACACACTGCAATCGTCCATGGAAGAGAGCATCACCTGACAATAGCATCAGGAGTATCTAAGTCTCAATGGCATTTTAAAATTACCTGGTCCTTTGAAGCCTTAAAATGCCAATAGCAGAGTGAAAAATACACAAAAAGTGAAAAAAAATCCACTGTGTCACTGTAAGCTCATTGAAACTCTGTGTACCTCCTGAACACTGAACCAGCAATTATCTTTTGATTATTATTATTATCATTATTTTGCATATATACATATCTTATTACCATTTCTGACTACTTAATAAATTTTCTTATTAACATATTCCAGAATTTTTCAAAGACAAGGAACTGGCCTTCCCTCACACAAGAACCAAACCCAGTCACAGTTTCTGCCTGGGACAGAACTCTGGTGTATGTTTTACATTGAGATGCACCAAATGAGATGGTAATCATAATATCATCTCACTAAATACATCCAGAATTACTGCCTGGTGATTTGCTGTATCATTCTTCTGTCCAGTGTCTTGTGCTTTCCAAATAACACATAATTTGACAATTACAGGAATTACATCCAAGTTCTTTTTGCCTTTCTAAAAGTTATAAGGCATAAAGACTGCAATTAAAAAAAACCAATTCATGCAGCTATTAAATTGCAGATATATTCATTATTCCAAAAACACATGAAAAAATACAAATCTGACAAACCAGAAGTCAATAATGAATAAAAATAAGGATTGACCCTTGATGTAGAGAGTGTGAGGATGTAATGCTTGCTTGGATGCTCCTCAGGTAAAAATGTGTCTGAGGAAACAGGAATGTGAGTTGAGGGGTAGAAGAAAAAGCTACTAAATTGTATTAGTGCCATTAATTATATTAGCTGAAAAGAGTGGTTGTGTTGGAGAATGGAGGGATATTTGCTCAGTGAGATGAAAAGGAAGTTAATGGGGATATGGGATAAGGGTATTTCAGTTTTGCTCTGCACTGGTGGCAGCCCAGCAGCTCTGCTGCAGCAGCAGCACTTGGCAGCCAGCATTGCATCCCTGCAAAGTGCTTCTAATCTGGAACAATACACACCAAATTCACTCAAAGCCCCATGCATACATCCTTGTCCTTTTGTAAAATACCAAATACATTTTTGAGGTTTACTTCTTAATTTTCTAACAATGTAACAATAACTAAAAGGCCAAAAATTATTTAAAGATATTAAACAAATCTTAAAAAGTATGTCAAAAACAGAAATAATCCTCATTTTATTCTTTTTCCAGTGCATCACAATTCCCTCCTCCTCTTATAATTCCATTGCCATTTTAAAAAATAATACATTTCCAAAGAAATCAAAATGCACTATTGCAGACTGACTGAAGTTAGTTATAGAAGACTTTTTGCAGTATTGTGTTTATGTCATTATTCCCAAAATCATTGACCCAGGAATTCTCTGCTCTCTTTTTTTTTTTTGCCTTATCTACATTCTAGAGTGCAGATTAAGCCAAGCTCTCAGTCTTCTGTGACCAAAGTGCAATAAAAAGCAACAACTGAATTTGAAATATTTATTAGAAGTGTAGAGAATGAGAAGAGAAAAGCAACCAAGGGAAAAGAAGCAGCAAAAGAGCATTGGACAAGGTTACTTAAACTGCCAATTAATGTTCAAAAATAACCTCAGCAATAAGCACAAACATGACAGGCCTGACAAAGAGTAAGGCTGCAGCCTTAATGAATACTTGATACCAAGCGCAGCAGCCAGCAAGCAGCTTTTCCCCTGGATTTCCTCTATGGAAAAATGCATTTTTCCTCAGTTTTCCTGAGCAGGCCCTAAACATCCCAGGCAAAGGCTCAGAGTTCAGAGGAGGGATCAGTTTTGGGTGGGCACTGGGCTCCAGGATGGTGTTGGAGGGTGGAATGGGGCAGACAAGGCTGTGAATCCACCTTGGTGGCACAGTGACAGGAGATTCTCTGCAGCCCCACATTTACAGCTCTGCCCTTGCTCTGCTGCAACCCTTGGCCCCTTCTACACCTTCATCTGTTTAGACAAGAAGTTCTTTTGTAGGTGTTTTACAAACATGAAACAATGAAAATTTCCCAGCCCAGCAGGGCCAACGGGTCTCGAGGCAGAAAATGCAGAAAAATGGAAAAAAGGCAGAAAACAGAAAAAACGCAGCAGCATCAACCCTTTGTGAGACTTTTTCCCTGCCACTGCTGTGGGAAGTGTTCTGAAATAAATGGCTGGTGCATCCTGTGCTTTTCACACACCCCACTCCTCCCCAGTGGAAAAGGAAGGAGCCACTGCTTCCAGTGACAACTTTTACACTGTCAGAAGGGCAAAAGCTCTCTTGATCTTGATTTTCAATTCAAATACAGAACACCCAGTGCAAACAACTAAATAACTATTTAGTGCAATACAACACCAGTCAGCTTGAGATCTGGCTTTTCTCTTAATTGTCTGCCTGATTAATTACATGCCTTTTCCCCCACCAGCATCATGTGTTCAACACTGGGTTGAATTGTGACTTTATCTAACGAGCCATAAATTCTGTCTTTTATAATATATCAGTTTCTGCCTCTGGGCTTCTGTCACCTGACACAAACTTGTCCTATTATTATTTCTGTGAAATCCTTCACAGTTTATAGTGCACTTTCAACAACATTTCACTAACTGTCTCCTATTTGAAATTGATGTCTTCCCTAACAGTATCATTCATAATTTAAAGTTTTTTTTTCTAAAGAACTTCAATTACCACTCTGTTGAAATATTTTCTATACAAAAAGAGAAAATACTTAATAAGCAAAAAGAGCTAATTAGAAGATAGTTGTGCTTCATTTTAGAAAAGTAACAAGTGATTTTTGGATCTCTGCATTAACTTTTAAAAAGAGACTTAAAGGAATGTTTCCCAAGTTCTTTTTCACCTGAAGATATAGCAAGAATTTCAAAAAGCTCAGAGACTTGTCTCTCTTTGAAATCAAAACAGGAAAATTCTTGCCCTGGGGCTCCTAAGTCACTTTTGAAATGTGACAGTGTTGAAAAGAATACAAATTTCTTCTTAAAGAGCTTGAAGCTGTTGATGGATATAGAGTTGGAATTAAAGACAAAGGGGTTAATGACACATTATTATTATTTATTAATTTGTTGCTTGGCAAAAAGAAAATTTCTTGGTTAAAGATGTTTCTAAAATCACTCAAGTAAATGGATGGAGGGGACAGGAACAGCTGAAGAGCACACTTCATTTGGAACACAATTTCATGCATTTGAGCCTCTCCCCTACTCAGAAAATCACTTTGATAATGCTTGAACTTCCACAGTGGAGTTTGGGCAATAATTCTAATTCTTGCTCTTCACATATAGAACTCTTCCAAGGTGCTTATATAGGAAAGATGTGCTAGAAAATCCATGGATCCTCAAAAGCTGCTCCCCTTTGCTTTCTGCCCAGATGAAAATAATTTTCTAATTTTCAGGAAGAGCTGGGAGCTTTCCAGAGTTACGTGTCCTTGAAACTTTGTTCGAAGGGAAATTAAAAATGTTAAATATCCATTATGTGGCATATAATTGATAGGCATTAGGTACATTAAAATAAATATATTAGGAATATTAAAAATATTAAATTTTGTGTTTGTTGCTTATGAATAAGAAAACACATTTTTTCCCCAGGGCTCACATCTATCACAAGTTGCATATAAATTAAATCAAAAGTCATTTCTACATTTCTGTGACACCCCTGGATCGTTCTAAGACCTGTCTGTCCCAACAACACAATAATGCAATGCAGCGAGGTGTGCAAAAAGAGAGCTCCTCCAGGCTATCACACCCTAATCCTTTTTGGATACTTTGTGAATAAAAACAAGTGTTAAATATAGGCATTTCCATTTTAAAAATGTAAAATAAAAAATAAATATTGTTTTAAAAAATATTAAAATGTAACATAGCCACAAAATCTAAACTTGAAATTCTGTTCTGTATAAATCTATCTTATTATAATTTTTTACTCTCCATTATCCCTTACAAAAAGGCACAGCAGCCCTGTCTCCTGACATCTTATCCAACAATTCTCCTCATAATCAGTGTGGCAGAATGAGTCCAATACTTACAGTCACTCATGTTCCATATTCAGGAACAAACTTTTAATTAGTTGAGAAAAGTGAACATGTCTCTTTATCCAATCAAAATTTTCATAAACTGAACTTTATTCTTTCTCTTCCATTGGTTTTTTTGGTTTGTTTTTTTTTTTAAGAAATCACTCTAATTTTATAAAAGACAACAGTAAGGGCAAGGTAACAGAATATATCATTTGATCTAATAGCACAAATTCTCATATTGCAGTAAAAGATGGTTTAAAAAAATAAAATAACATTAAAAGCAAAAAGAAAGGAAAGGGTCAATCTTGATGACTTATGAGAAGAGTTCTATTTTCTCTGCCTATGTGTTCCTAAACTCTATGTTTATAGCAGCCACCCATTATATTTTTCAGAGAAAAACTTCCTGAATGTGAAGGACAGGCTTGTGGTGTGTACAAACACCAAATACCTGCCATTGGTCTCACTGTATTAATATTTATTTCTACTCCATCTGATTTGCAGAAGATAAAGGTCAAAGCAGAGCTGATAAGGAGATTATGCCAACAAGAATTTAATCTAATTTAGTTTTCTAAGTATGTAATATTAAACAAAAGTATCAAACTTGCATGTGACACAATAACACAAAATGGCTCCTCCAAGTTTCAAGGATGAAAAAATAAGTAATAAAACCAGAGGAGATCATCAAAAAAAAAAAAAAAATTTTAGGCAATTCTGTTTCTATCCTCATTCTAAACTTTATTCTTGTATTCTTTACATCCCGATTAACAAATCCCCTCACATTTTCTGGCTCCTGAATACTCCTCTTAACACTCATGACATCCATGATATTTCACATGGATTTGATACACAACTTATATTTTGCATATAAAAGGCAAGGTAAACCTGTAATTTTGGCCACTGCTACACTGGAAATGAATAGCACAGCAATTGTGGGGAAAAGTGAATTCTCTAATGGACTACAGAGTGATAACTGGTTATTGAAAAAACTTCTGCTCATTCTTCATAAAGTGGATGAATGGGAAGGGCTCTACCTGCAGGAAGAATAACTTCAACAAACTGCAAGCAGATAATGGCACAATATGAGGCAAGGCTACAATTTTCAGAAGCACATTGAACCAAAAGCAAGTTGAAAATATCCTATATTTAGACCTGCCATGCTGTAGGTTGGATCTGCATTCCCACTATTCAGAACATAAATGAATTGATCTTCAGAAGTACACAGACATTAAAAGCAATGCCAGAATATTTTTCCATGGACAACCTCTTTCCCCATCTAGAAAAGGGAAGAACCACTGCATGTGAAATTTAAAATGCCCTTAGTGATGTGTCACTTAAGACAGCTGCACCACTTATCATCTTGCAAGTACAGCTTACCTTTAAGTAGAATATGAAATAAAAAATTTAAATATCAGCATTTACATGAAAAACGTTTTAGCCTACCATACTATTATTTCAACAAGAGTTCAGACACTCACTCTGCCCCTCTCTGTTAGCAAACACATCCCTAAACTTTTGGGATTCTCAATATTTTGGAGGTCTCTGTCTCACTCCTTAAGCATTCAAAACTGACTGAGACTTGTGAATTTGTAAAACAGGCTGCAGTCATAGCCTGGCACAGGCTGCAGGATCTCATCAGTTGTTCAGTTCTAGAGCTGGGATCTCCAACAGAAAGGATTGCTGACCAATGAGGAGAAATACTGACAGAACCATTTCTGCCATGGGGACAGCTCACCAGAGCTGCAATATTTCTGTTTCAGTAGCACATATTGATTGCCAAGCAAAAATGTGTGAAAAACAGTATAAAAGATAAAACCTATCCTAGACTGGGTGAAAGCCAAGCTCAGGTTCCTTACTTAGGATGATTTAGAGTGGATTAAATACCCTGCTGTATCTCAGCCAGAATTTCACATTCCAGATCTTTCTGAGCAAAGACAAATCTGCATCTCTCACATGCACAGGCACTCAGGACCCACAGCTTTCTCCAGCCAGTCACCACCTGCAGACCAAAACATCCAGCTTTTTTCTAGTTTTATCTAATGAAAACAAAACTACAAAGTTCCAGACTATGGTACAAAGCAGAACAACCCAGCTTTCTCAGGAAGACCCCATCCTGACTTAATCAGCTAGAAATACAAAAGCTGAATAGATGTACCAGATGAGCAGAGTTGTTTCCTGGCACAGAGAGCTCAGGCTAAGCAAAAGCCTTTGCTGACTCAATTTACAGCACACAAAGCGTGTGGAGCAAGTGGCAAAATAGTCAGGTATGATTCCAGAAAAATATACAGTATTTTAATGTAGAAATGTGTTAAAGATACTGAAGTGGGATGCCTCATCTCTCTATTTGAATCTAAATGGATGCCAATCACTAAAGAGTTCTTCAAAATTCTTGGGAGAATTTTCCTTCTAAGATGCTACTGCTAAACTTGCTAATGTTATCATTGTTCTCCATGCAGCTTTGGCAATGTGCTGCTGTTGGGTTTTTTACCAGTGAAAGACAAAATGCAAAAGTGGGGAATAGATGTTTCCCCCATTTCTCTTCACAGGGGTCTTCCTGGGCCACAATAAACAGATTTAAAAAAAAAAAAATTACACTGTACAGGTACTCCAGAGTAAATTCAGAGCAAGAACCATTCACCTATGAACACAGAAGTAATGAAATATTAGTTTTAGATCTGTTCCCAGAGTCATGAGGTTTAAATTCACACATGAATTCTGCATTCCAGACTACGTACCCATCAAAGCCGTAGACATTCTCTCCAAATTACATTGCCTTTGGAAACCATTGTGCTCAAAATAAACAGTGATTACCTGTAGTTTTAAAAGGTGCCTGGAACTCTGCTGAGTCAGTGTTGGCCACACACAAATTGTCCTTGAGGATTTTGGTTGTTCCATGAAGTGTCCCTGGGACTCTTAGGAACTCTGCCAACTCTCCTTGCCACCATGAGGAGAAATGATGCATTGCAGACTGGATGAGAAGTACTGAAAAACTTGGGTTGGACAGGGGGATTCTTGCACAAGCCTGGAAAATTGAGCAATTTTAAAAATCCATAATAACAAACATTTTGTCTAAATTGACCAATAGGGAATGCATCTGAATTGGAGACTCACACAGAGATAAAAAATCCCTTCTGCATGTAGCAAACAAGTGAAAAAAATCCCACAAGACAGCACTTGACAAGATTCTTTCCAGTATTTGCTCTTCAAAAGCAAAAACTGTCCCAAAACTGTAAAATCACTGGAAATGCTGCTTGGATTTTATTTTTTTCAAAAATACACACAATAAAGATGCAGCTAAAGTTAAAAGTCAAATAGTCGAAATTTTGCTTAACTTCAAGAAGAATCCATCTTTACAATTGACAGAAGCAGAAATTGAAAATAAATTGGGTTTTGATGAGAAAAAACACATGCTACGAATTAAACTTACATTTCAGTTACTCCTAGAAAGGTTTTGGGGATGGAGGATTTATCCTCTCTTCACTTGCACCCCTGCTTAAAATATATTGTCACCTGCTATTAGATCAGAGACAGATTTCAGTAACTGTGATTTCCCCAGTAATGCAATTTCCTTGTTCCTGTGTGTAACTGTATGATTTGAAAATAATTCAAATGCCTTGTAAAGCTCATCTTGAGGGTTTAAATGGGATGAACGTTAATAAAATGAATAAAAGGGGTTGTACATGTACAATGGGATGTCTATAATACATGCATGTAAACCTCTAAAGGAGTATATCACACATTAGCTTAAAAAATTCTGTGCATTAGAGCAGAATTGATGATGAATAGGCCACAGGAAGCTGTGAAAAATATTTGGATAAATTAAATGCATCCAAGTTGACAAGATTCAGTTCACCCAAGGGTACACAGGAAACCAGCCAATGCAATCTGTGAGTCATTAAAGCTTATTTTCAAGTTTTTTAAAGATATAAAGGGGAGTTTCTAAAGGACTGGTGAAGGGCAAACTTCATGGGTATTTCCAAAAAGAGGGAAAGGGCCTAGAAAATTATAGATCAGCCAGTCAAACTTCAATGTTCAGAGAGATACCAGAACAAATCATTTAAGAATCAATTTAAAAGCACCTACAGGATAGTAAATGTGATAAAAAGCAGCTAACATGGATCTGTCAAGAACAAATCTCATCAAAACGATCCAATTTCCTTTCACAACAGGATAATGGGTCTGGCAGGTACGGGGGAGGCATTAGAGACAATCTGTCTTGACTTCAGCTCTGCACTTGATGCCATCCCTCAGGACACTCTCATGAGTAAACTGGGAAATCTGGGGTTGATGAAGACAAAAGATGGGCACAAAACTCTATATATGTGCAGTAACCAACAGTTTGTTGTCAACCAGAAAAGCATTTTAAGCAGAGTTCTAGATGAGTTGGTCCTGGCCCACTTCTACACATATTTTCAATTTCAGTGGTAGGCTGGAGCAAATACAATGTTCACTCAGAAACCAAGAGAATGCATCTAATGGATTAAGTGGATAGAATCCAAAGTGGATTAAAAAAAAAAATAAAAATCAGGGTTAGTAATTTCACAAACTCCTACATTTAGAAAGATGTCCAGAACATTATTTTGCAGGAAAATAGTAGTGTTGAATAATTTTCCACAGCCTTTGAAGAATGCAGGGCTGCTCTGGGGATCCCAGGTATGGCTTTATGCCCTCAGGCAAAAGTCTGCATAAAACCTTGTATTTTTTTCTTACACATTCATGTAAAATTAATCAATTTTGCTTACAGTTCATTAAATATTTTACTGTCCTGAAATAGCAGCAGAAGAAACAAGAGAGGAAAAACACCTTGCTTTATTTTAGAACCCTTTGTAATAAGTTTCTTTTCCTTCCTTGTTTCTTTCAGCAATGCCCTAGCCTGAAATGTAGTTAGAGTTTTCTGAACTGTATTCTTTTTAAAGTAGTGGTTGCATCATACTGATTCATAAACATAATTTTCAACCCAACCAAAGAAAAAACTAGACTCAATTTTTATGTTAATGATACAATCAGCCTGTATTGGCATAACCTAAACTTCCTTCATATCAAAGTGAATCCAGTCTATCCAGCTTTTTTTGCATTAGGTGTTCACAAGTGTAATTATAGAAAACATTCATGCTTCATAGGTGCTCAGCAAAAACAGCACTGATGTTGTAACAAGAAATACATTGATCAAGACTACCTTGATATAGTAAACTGCCAAAACACACTGAGTCTTGAAAAGCATTATAAGCTGATTTCTCAAAAAATAAAAACAATTGCAAGACCTTTACCTACTGTTACACCAACTCACTGTAGAACTTGAGCAAGTCACTTCACTTATTGTATTTAAAAAACAAATTATAATTCTTCCTTAATTTACCCCCTGTGCTGAATAATTATTTAATCTCTGTGTAATTATTTCAAATTGTATAAATGTGCTCAATATTGCTATTAGCATAACCCAAGCTGGGTAAGATACAGAAAAAATACCACTGTATATATTATATCAAGTTGTTAGGCCCTGCAGTAAACAAAATAATAGTTGGCTTCAAGTGAGATGGAATAGGGAAAGGAGAAGCTGAATTAAGTTCTAAAAAAGGAAAACATACAGGATCTAAATAGAGAAATAGAAATATCAGCCCAGAGCTGACAGATTGTCAGGGCAGAGGGGAAAAGTGGGCACGACCCAGTGAGCAACACAACCACACCTCCAAGGCAAAGGCAGCTATTCTGGAAAGAGATCAAAACCCAGAACCAGGGTTCAGAGTGATCTCAGTCTCTCATTGAAATAGGGAATCCCTAAATTCACAAGTTTATACCAAGTAGGAAACCTAAAAAAAATTGGAATTTCCAGAACTGCAGAGATTCCTTCAGAGCTGCTGCAGAGGGCATGATGAATGTGCACAGAGTATGAAACATGAAAGCAAAATCCCATGCAGCACAATGCAAGGGTAAAATAAGCATCATATTTCTGCCTCTAATATCACTGTGAGCCTCTCAGGTCACTGCCTTGGCCATTCTTCACTTTTCCCTGCCAAAGATGAGCAGAAATGAGAGAGAGATAAAATCAAATTAAACATCAAATATTTCTGAAAGTGGAAAATGCTACAGATTTGGGTGCAGCTTTAAAATCCCTTTCTACTAAAATGTTATCCCAAAAATCTGTTACTGGAGTGCACTGGAGGGTGAATGGTGATAGGTAAATCACATATGCCCTCCCCACGTTTGCTCTCATGGATTATCTTTTTCTGGAAAGGCCCGTATAAACCTGGGTCTCTTGTGTTCAGGGAGCAAGGTAGCATAGATTTTGATTTACAGAGGCATGGCAATGAGTTCTGCTACAGCCCCAGATGAAGCAAGAAAGCATCCTGCTGACCAAATAAAAAAGATCAGTAATTGTTCAGCCAGCCATAGGATGAGGAATGATCAATCACCAGAGGAGAATAGGGATTTGGAGATTACATTGCACTACAGCAAATTAGTTTTTTAACCATTAGTGAAAACTTCCTGTTTAGCATTGCCAAAGGTGTTTTTTTCATTTTGCAATCAATAAAATGCTAGTGCTTGTTGTCTTTTTTAACACCTTAAGTAAACTTGTTTTAAGGTATTTGTTAATAATAAACAGTTAGAATTTCTATAGAGATGTTGTGGATTTTTTACTTCTTGGTCCATCCCTTTTACAACTTGTGCAGGGAGAATCAGTATTAGTAAAGTAAAAAAATCCTGTTCTCCAAGGGCATGCATGACTGACAGCAGCAGAGATTTAGAAAAAAATCAGCTGAAAGGGGCCTGTGGGTGACTCAAGAATAGATCAACCATCAGTCAGCTTATCCAACTCTATGGGCACTGTATGCACCCCAGGCCAGGGCTCCAAAAGACCTCAGCAGGCCAAGATAATGAGTTTGAACAGGTTTAGGTTTTGAACATCCATGGAGAGTCTATTAGGGCTTCTTTCTGCACTCCTGCTCTTCCCTCCCCTGGTGGCTTTGCCCTTTCCACCTGTCCATCCCATTAGGAGCACTTGAACAGAGCTATAATCTAAGCTGTTTATCTGTAGCTCATTGCACCTCAAGTGAGCAACCAGTGTCCATGAAGAGGAAAATCTGTGTACAAAATATAAAGCACAGTCTACAGATGGACTTTATATCTTTTTTGTCCTCATAGCATAAGTTACACACTCAAATCCCAACTTATCCTCTCTACAGCACCCTCCAAAATGGGAAAACAAATGGTTTTCTTCTTGCTACCTGGTTAGTCTCTGAAAGCATTTTCACCCACTTACTTCTGCTGCCCTGAAGTGCTTTTCTAGGTGTGGTTATCATGGCCATAACTTTCTTCAAAAAGTTCAAAACCAATTTCATCTCATTTCTAATTCCTGGGCAAAACAACCAGACTTCAGAAAGCAAAGCCTCCATGAACAAGCCCCTAATCCTTTCCTGCACCAAACCTGTGAGGTTTCATTTCCCTGGGCACAGCCTGCCTGGGACGGCACTCCAGCAGTCACTAAGGTATTAGAGGCTAATGAATAAAACAATGTTTGTTTCTTAAGTAGAGTACAGCATTTTCTGTTGCTGTGAATTTAGGTGAAATCTGTGTTAATCTCTCCACAATGCTCCTTAAAACTCCTGAGGAGAAATCTTCCCAAGGAAAAAACATTAATTCAGAAAACATCTGTGTAAACAAAGAATTCAAATCTCCTTTTTGCCACTTAGACCTTGCCATGGGTATATTCTGCACTGATTTGTCCTGCTCAGCTGCCCAGAGCACCTGAGCTGGTGGCCCCTGCCTGAGCTGGGGCTTGTTCTCCACTCCAGGCAATAAAACATCATCACAAAATTCACACTGCAAACTAGGAAACTTCCCAAGGACCTGTCTCTGTTCCACTGCCCTGATTCTGATCCCTCCTTTACCCTTGGCTTTCTCTTCTCTCTGCCTTCTGCTTCTCAGACATCATTTGTTAATAACTATTTCTTCTCTCAGTAGGATAAGATTGGGTTTCTCTTTCTGTTCTGCTTTTGTTTCTTCCATGACATGGGGAGAGGAGCAGTGTAGGAGTGATGAAAGTTTGGGGGTTTCATGGGGATGACAGAAGGGAGTTTTTGGTTGGTTTTTGTTTGTTTTTGGGTCTTTTTAAAGGTTTTGGTTTTGGGTTTGTTTTTTTTTTTAATAATTGGATTTAATTGTCTCACTGCCCTCATCCACAGGAAATCTCTTTTCTCACCTGGTGCTGCTCTCATCCCCTCACAGTGTTAACACTAAAATCCCTGCACAATCAAAAATGAGAGACAGCAAGCAAGTCCCAGATCCTATCTTCCAAGGCATTAGTCCCAGGAGCTGAGAAGAGCAGAACTCAGATTATCTCAGACTGGTTCAGTGTGTGATTGACACAGCTTGAGTGTCTGCTCAAGTGAAGCAAATCAAGAGACTTCTAAAATAAAAGTAGAGTAGGAAACAAAGATCTTTACAGGCACTATGCCCTAATCTTAATTATTTTAATTAATATTTTATGGGTTGCAAATGCAAGGGGTTTTATGCTTTGCCACTTTTGTGTAATCAAGTTTCTTTCACTATGAGCTGATTAATCTCTGTTTTCTCTTTTAGATGATTGCATTTGTTCAGAGTTTAGCTCAAAATGACACATTGTAAGAATAACCTACTGAAAAAGCTAATCCTTGTTGGTAATTAGCTGTAATGACTTCTAAAGGGAAAAGGAAAAGCAAGTGCAGGGGAAAAAAAGGTTTCTTTTTTCCCCTCCTGAGTATTTATGTCTTAAAGATATACTGCCCTAACCCCAGACATTGCTGGCTCATTTGTTAAATCACAGGTGGTTTGTTGTCAATTTGAGATTTAAAATATTGAACATTTTATCACTTGTGACATCTGAATTCCTGAAATGATGAAACTGTAAGCTGCCTATATTTAAATTTTCTAAGGTTAATGATTGCTGCTCTGCCCACCAAATGTATTTGACAGATCTTCACACAAAACTTACATTCACAGATACATATTTGCATACACACATACCTTCAAACTTTCTTCCACTCTACCTTGAACTGAATGCAAACAGGACTGTGGAGTAGGAGGGGGAAAAATGTAATGCAACACTGCCATTATCTCACATCTCTTTGTTAATTTTCCAGGTATTGTGGGAGACTCTGTCCCCAAGGATGAAAGATTTTCTGAAGAATAAGAGTTTCCTCAGAAAGAGAAGTACCAAACACATCATTGGCATGGAGGAAGAAAAACTGGGATTCCACAGTAAAAAGGGTACAGGGATGATTCTTATTTCTTCCTGCAGTCTTGGGAAAGTTTGTGTAACCCAAAGTAAAGTGCTTGCTCTAACCACACCACACCCTCAGAACAATAAATGAGCAACATTGTGGAAAATGGAGGAACAACAGATAAGGGGAAAGAGATTCTTCATCCATTTGACAGAGAGGAAAGAAGGAGGAGGGAAACAAAGATCATTGCTATGTGAGATCAGAAGAAAACTGTAAAGAACAGTACAAGAGGCTTGTTGGAAGCTCTCAGATCTCCTATCAGTAAGTTTTTAAAACTGAAAGGAAGCCTCTCTTTATTCTCCTCCCTCCCCTCTGGATCAAAATGAGGGTCCTTTGAACAAGTAAAACAGAACCCATAGACACAGAAGTGTAACAAAGTGATAAAAGGGCTGGGGCCAGAATGAAACCATGAAGAGGACCAGAGGATAAAGGAAGAGTCATTTTAAAAGTATCAGGGGAAAAATAAAAAAAGCAAAGATGATCAAATAAGAGGGATAAAGTTTAATTGTAAAACCAGACCTTTTGTGTCTATTCCTAGAGTGGTTGTTGCTTAAAATATCAAAGAACATATTTAGTACTGATTCTGCTGTCATTAATATTCTCTGTAATAAAAAAACCTTCCAACATTCCTGCACTCAGATAGGAAATAGTTGTTTTCAGAAGATTTTAACATGCATTTAGTGCCTTTTTGTATTTTCATCTCAGTGTGCAACCATATGCTGCCTTTTGGTACCATGATAAACATCTGCATAATTGGCTTACCTGTAAGTGAAATACTCAATATATTTTAATGCACCTATATGGGTAAACAGTTCCTGACTGAAAGACAACACGAATAAATAGAACAGTTCCTGTCAAATCTTCCTTTTCTCAATATTTTTCAATTAATTAACAAGGTTAACATTGTAAGGCAGTGTTATTGCATCACGACAAATTATTTTTGGGTTTGTTTGGTTGGGTATTTTTAGCATTTCCAGATATAGATATTTCCACAGCATTTCACTACAGAAGATAGCTGTGCTAATCAAATAAGAAACGAGAAAGGGAGCTACTCAGAATTTGTTGTCTAATAGACAATGACACCTATGAGAAAGGGAGGAAGGAAATATACCTACAGATACCCAGAAAACAAAAAGATCTTTTAAGGAAATAGACTGATGATATGTGCTGAGCATGGGGGAGAAGGAAAAACCAGGGGTCTTTCTCTTGTTCATCTAGCTCAATGGGGAAGGAAATCCTAAACCCTAACACAGCCCTTTCCTCTCTCAAATATTTAAATATTTCAGTCAGGGCAGAAAAGTCACCCATTTTACCCTTTTTGAGTTTTTTTTTTTTCCCCAAAAATTCCAGCCTGCATTGTTAACTTCTACTCATGCAAGTCTCTGCAAAAGATTCACATTCTTTGTGATTGTCTGCTTTCACACAGAAATCTCATTTCTCCCTAAAAGAATACATTGAGTTCAGATACTTTTGAACTTCTGAAGGAAAATTGCTTTTAAATGCAGCAGGGGGTAGCCTGGCCAGTTCAGTTCTACTGGCTCACCATGACAAACCAACAGTTGTTAGATAGTTAATATTTGCTGTCTCGTGCCAGAAAAATGAGGTAATTTTTAATCTTGTCCTGGTTTCACCTGGGATAGAATCAATTTTCTTCCTAGTAGATGGTACAGTGTTGGGCTGGGGACTCAGGATGATAATAACATTGAAAACATGCTGATGTTTAATTGTTGCTAAGCAGTTCTTGCTCTCAATCAAGGACTTTGGATTTCCCCTGCTCTGGCAGGGAGCAGGTGCACCAGAAAACAGGAGGGAGCTGGCCAAAGGGATATTCCACACCCTGGCACACAGGGTCCAGTCTGTGAACTGGCCAGGGACAGGCTGGGCTTTGGGCAGTGGATGCTGAACAATCAGCACTTGCCTTTCCTAGGCTTTACCTTTTTCTCTCTCTTTTTGTTGTCTCCCTTTTCATCACAATTAACATTATTAATTGGTTTATTTCAGCTATTAAACTGTTCTTATCTCAACCCAAGGACTTCACCTGTTTTCCCAACTCTCCTCCACGTGTCCCTGGGTTTGCAGGAGCTGCTGGGTGCTGCTGAGTTTGAACCATGGGTTTGAACCATGACAGCTGCCAGTGCTCACAGCCAAGGAACATCTAAATGTACAAGAGAAACATGGGGGGGAAAAGAGGACTGTGTCGTAAAAATCATCAATTTTACATTGCCCATATAAATAGCTTTCCAGGAAGCTTTCCTAATGAAGTCTCAACTTATACTTGAAATTCAATTAGGTGATTTGACAACAGGAAATGAATACATTTAACTCTTAAGACATTTGGTGCTCAAGATCACCTATTTCAATCAGTTTTTCCTGTCTGTAGAAGAAAAAAGTGACAGGACAGAATATGAGTTACACTGAGCATGTTAGTGAATCATCAATTATTTCAAGAGTTGATAAAATTATTTCTAAATATGTAAAGGACATCATATAAAATTAGACAAGCATTTAGAAATTTGGTTTCACTATTTCTTAAAGGACATGTTCTCTCCTGATATATAATATGCCTTCTAATAAAATTATGTAAGTAGAAGACAAAATATTTTGTTTGGTTTTGGTGAAGTTTTTGTTGGCTTGGCTTTGTTCTTTTAAACAGGAATTAACAAATACCAAGACAAATACCTTGGTGTTTTTCATCTTGAATGTTATAGAAAGGTACTTAAATTCTATCTGTGTTAAGAATGAAACTTGAATGGCTACTATTTCACCAAACATGAAAAGAACAGACAAAAAAGTTTAAAAATAATTAGGGAAGAAAACAGAGGTAGTACAAGTACCACAGGACTTCATGAACATTTGCTCCAGACCCATTGTGCCCTAAAGATCAGGTGCTGTAAGGTGAGAATTCAGAATCAAAAGCCTCAAATATTCATGTGTCAGCGAGTTTTATTTGTATTTCAGAAAGCTTTTATCCAATCTTTCAGCTTTCTTCAATCAACAGGTAGCAAGAAATCCCTCCATAAATATTCCATTTTAAATTCTTTAGCCATTCAGACTTCTAGCAGTGTATACAAAGCTTCTGGCATGGATCAAATGGATTCCCAGAGCCTCTGTCCTACCCCCTCAACACCAACATTGAGTTTTCAGAGTTCTCAGAATGGCTTTTCATTACTCACAACAATTATCACTTCCACACTGATCTCTATCAGGAACCTCCTTTAGAAGTCATCAGTTTTATCAGAGCTAGATACCAGATATGATCAGCTTTGGTGTGATTTTTGTCCTGAATGTGTATTTTTAGAGGGTATATGGGTCTAGTGGGAAAAAACGGATTTTTCTTGGTTTAGATCAACAGAAAGAAATATATTTTATAGATTGGTTTTTAAAAATTATTGTTGTATTTCACAAATCTCTCATTTTAATGTATAAAGATTATCCTCTTTCAAATAATCAATTATGATCAAATATTATAAACGAGATCATGCAAAAGGGAAAAAATATTTCTCCTTTTTAACAGCCACTAAATCTCTTGCAGTAAGATTTTTAATTAAGTTTTACACTATATTGCCATCTATAGGATTGCACTTAAATAAAACTTCCAAAAATTAAGCTATGATAATTTTCTTTATAGCTCTTCCTTACAATTTGCGGACAGCAAAAAAAAGGAGGTGAGGTTCTGTGATTCTGTGTAAATAACTGATGGCTATTTCATCATTCCAGCACAGCTACTGCACAAACTGCAAAAGTCTGGTTAGGTAACCACTGGTAGATAAAGATAATTCCACTTGTTGGGACCAGAGGAGACAGCACACACACACCAGCACAATCCCCAGAGGTCTTTGAAGTAAAGACCATATAATGCAATTTTATAATGAGATATTATCTGCTCAGCAATAGTTAGAGTATCTTTTGCTTGGCACTCCAGCAGATTTCATCTCTGGAGCTGGTTGCACTACATGCTCCACCTGCAGGACCTGCTGGATCCAGATTATCTTGAAAACATGATTGAGACTAATCCTCACATGGTATTTTCTCCCCTATTGGCTTTATTCTCCACCTAGTGCAGCATGCATTAATAAATCATATCTGGTACTGATGATGAATAATCAAAATTAAAGCCATTCTTTTCATGTTTCCTACGCTAAGCTTCTTTGTTGTTCATATTTTGGATTTTTTCTTTGCCTTAGGGTTTTCAGCTTTTTAGTTATTCTGACTGGGTTATTCTGTGAATAACTGAATTTCCCATTTTACCAGGAATCATTCATCTTTCTTTGCAGCCAGATTTGCCTAGATGGGCAATTGTTCACAGTGCAGACATGCTGTTACTTGAGTGCTTGTGTCCCAATTCCATTTCTCTGCACCATGGTGGAAGCATAGCACAGGAAGCAGAAATTACACACACTTGCCTTACAGTCTTATTGTAGTAATGCTAGCTGAATCTGTAAAACTCTGGTGTAAATTCCAGTCTTTCTCAGTAGCTCTTTTTACGCCTTCCCCATTGCCATTTAAAAAAATAACTTGTGTTGTTCAAAATCTTGTTGTGAAGCAGAAGAAGATATTACAGCAAGCAAAGAGTAACCAGTCTCTGCACAACTACCTCTGCCCACTTTCAATACATTTAGCTCTGCACATTGCTTGAAAAAGAATAAAAAGCTGCATGTGGCACTAAATCTCACCTAGCAGGCATTTTTATATCTCTGTAGTAAGAACCCAGATTTCTCTGTATTCAGAGAGAGGGAAGTCAGAAAAAAAAAAAAGCTGGGAAAACAAGTTTTATGGCAACTGGAAGGAGCTTCTGCCCTTGTTTCACTGGAGAAACAGAATAATTTGCAGAAGGTCTTTATGATTTTCTACTTATGACACTGAAGTTCACTTTTTTTTTTTTTTGCATCTTGCTCTTGCTGATCCAGTTCCACAGGTTTGAATTTCTGGAAATACAAGCCTTAGAAGGCACTAGAAAGAGAAATTCAGGCAGTGCCAGATAATATGACACTATTAATAGCACCATAGAATCTGTCTTAGAAAGTCAAATTTTTAGTAGAAAAAACTTTTAGGAATAGCTCAACAAAAACTGAAAAGATCCATGAGTCTTACCCTGCTAAAATTCACAACAGGACTAAGATTGGTCAGGCAATATTATGCAGTTATCTCCCAGCATTAATGGTTTTGCTTCTTGCCTTGAAGTCTGGCAGACACAATTTAAGCTCTGCAAGCAGATGCCTTGTCCTGTGCATTCAGGTATTTGCCAATAATGTAGAGATCCTCAGCAAGTGCCTCATCAGAACTGCAAAATGCAGGAGTTCCCCATCCCTGAGAGATCCAGATGGCAACTTTTAAGTGAAAGTAAACAGGAAAGAACACTCTATTTTATACGATATCAGAGGTGAGTGTAGCTCAATAACTGCTTTATCATTAAAGATTTAGTAATGAATGCTAGGAACATTCCCTAATGATGGCTGGTCAATGTCCAGCAACATTTTCTAGTTGTTCCATGGCTGAATGTGACTCAGCAAAGAAGAAATATCTGCAAGTCCACAATGGTGAGCCAATCTTTTGGGTTTATTCCTGCAGTTCATGCCAGGGCTCAGCTGATTTTTCAAAATGTGTAAAAGGGAATTATATGGGATGAGATCTATAGAGCTCCTACTGACCTACTTCTTTTTTCCAGCAACATTCAGAAATATTTAGAGGGATATCTTTCCCCTCCTACTGAACAAGAAAGATATTAGCTCTCCTTACCAGGTCTTGTTTCACTGAATTCACAGCAGTTTCCAATGAAAGAATTATTACATGAATGCAGGTGGTTAACAAGATACATAACTTCTACCCACATTAACATATTTTCAGTACTCCTACTTGTGAAGCCACCCCAAACTCAGGCTGAGAAATTCACTGCCTGTAGTACTTGTTACATCATCGCATCATTCCCTAGCTCTGAGGTCGACTAAATTCAATTATCAAATATTAAAATATTTAAATTTCTATACATAATTTTAAGCAGACAGTATGGAAGAGGAGTTTATATAAGTTAAAATGATCAATAGTCCCATAAAGAAAAATATTTCATTTTCTCTCCAGCACTTAAGAAAAATTCACACCATTTTTGTGCTTTTCTTTCTGCTGTCAAGTAAATGAACATATTGCCAGACTCCCACAAACAGGTATTGTCAGGTTTGCATGGCTTTGTTATTTCAAAACCAATTGCCTCAAACAAGGCAAAGTGAAGATTACTCACACCCCTGCCTCCTGCTGAGCCTGATGCTTTGAGAGGCTTTTAGTTTTATGTAACACAGAAAAAGGTGCCAACACATTCTGAAGAGCAGAAAATACACTTTTTCTCACATTCTTATGCAGTAAGTCATGGAGTTAGCTGCATGCTCAAAAGTCACAAATCCTTATCCTCCCTAGTTAAAGCCATGTTTTTGCTTGGCATGCCAGGGTGGAAGAGCAGCACCTTCTTCACTGAGAATTGTGGCAGCAGAACCTGGGGCTGCTTTGCCATCCAAACCCTGCTCATTGGGCAGAATCTCTTTGCTAAACAGAAACATCTGGCCCTCCTACAGCAGGGCATTGTCCTAACCCATCTGAAAGGCAGAGGAAAGGTCGTGTTACACCCCCCCAAAGGCAAAAATCTGTTACATGCAGTGTCCAGGATGTTCTCACCTGTCACAGAAATTTTAACTGGCTGAGGGAAGTTTGTCAAGCCAGGCAGGAAATCAAAAGCAGAATAAAGAAGGGGGACTTCTAGCTCAGCACAGGTAAAAACATGTGCACACCAGAACTTCTTCTAGTGCAAACAATTCTTAGGAGTGCAGGCACATTTTCCTCTGTTATTTCTACAACTAAATGCATGAAAATGAAGCTTCTGCACACGCAGAGGGGATGTTGGGCTAAAAACATTGAACAATTCCAATAAGAAACACTGCACAAGAGGCTGGGCTTCTTACACTGCCAGGGGAAAGCTGTAATGTACCACATGAATCTTTAGTTTTGGGTTCAGTATAAGTCTCTCAGTGAGCTCGTTTAGCAGGTTTTATAGGGTTCAAACAACGGTTTGCCAGTAATTCCCATCTCAGTCACAATGGTAACAGTGCGGTGATCTGCTTAAGAGACAGAAATTAAAACAATTTATTGTATTAATTAGCATCTTCTCTACTACACTGAGATACTTGCTTCAAGTAATCTGACAACTTAATTGAGGACATCATTGATTTTAATTAACATTTTTCTTAGGAGAAGGGCTGTTACTGTTGGATGGTGCTGGAAATTAACAGTAGGACCCTAGTCAAAGAACATTCATTTCTGGCTCCATGGCAGAATTTGGAAATTCACTACCTTCAGATACATCAAAAATACAGGTGGAAAAGTACTAATAAATTATAATATCCCAGATTATTTCAGTGACAGGACTTGATCAAAATGGATTCAGCTTGCATAATATCACTTGAATTGTTCTGTACTCAGATCCAGAATAACTACTGGTTCCTTGCAATAGTCACCAATTTACTTTTCTTTCATTGACTACTTTTTCATAGTTTTTTTAAATCCTGATATTGATCTTAACCTTCAGATTGATTCCTTACTCCAACCCATCTGCTAATGTAATCAAAGCTTGTGCCTTAAGACTATTTAAAATAACATGTTCAATTTTTATTCATTAAACCATCCAAAGTTTGTTGGACAGTACAATTAGCTCTGAAAAAAAAATTTGTATTTAAAAATTGAAGATAAACCTCATATTTGGAAGGGCAGGAAATTCTTTCCTGCCTTTCAGGTTTTGTAACAGAACAATATATTGACCAAATCCAAGATGTCAAGAGCAAGGTCAGATCCCTTTATAGGAACTAAAACATCTTAAAAACATAGAGCAAGATAATTCAATTGCTATTTATCATGTGTAGAGGGCCCTATCACTTCAAAGGATTTCAATACCAGATGAACCAGAACCTGCTCATTAAACGTTTCATGGGCAAACAGTTTTTTCCCCTATTCATTACAAAACCGGGCTAAGAAACACCCAAAGGACTCAATCTGAACCTTTATTTTTGTAGTTTTTGCACAAATATCTAAATTCAGGAAGAACCACAAGATCATCTCACTTTCTTTATTTCCATTTAACTACATTCCTAATATAATCTCCCTTTCTGAACCTAGTCCATGGCTATTTGCCACTTTAGACTTTCATGCTAAATAATTGAAGTCAATGAGAGATTTGGTACTAAATTTATTCCAAGCACAAATTGTCCCACTTCATGGGCAGAGCGCCACAGTTCCAATTACCTGTAGCCAGCAGATGTAAATATTCAGTACTTGTTCACATCCAAAGCTGACTGCTCTACCTTTTCTTTTATTATTTGAAGTAATAATTACTGACAGCAGGTTCCCCTGTATATCACCCAAAGCAAGCTCACTGCCCTTTAGCTATTTTCATCTGTCTTTGTGAATGAGAGACATCAAGACAGAGTTTGCTTTTAAAGGTGAGGATAAAAAGCCTTTTGGGCATTTGAGATTGCAGGTGGAATGCAGAGGAACAGTCTCAGGTGTCTCATGCAGACACTGTGCAGAAAATGACAAACCAAAGCCAAATGCCTTCAAAATTCTACTCCCCTTCCACCTTGTCCCCCATTTTCTCCTTTTATCAAACACTGTAAAATCATTGGAAAAGTATGAAGGATTTTTCTTTCACTTGCAATCTTTCCACAGTGAGAGGTTTTAAGTATTTGTTTCTTGCTTTTAAAACATCAGATGCAAGGCAAGAACTCCACAATGCTTCACAGCAGGTACCTGCTGACTTATTGTCATAACAACCTTGATTATTTTACTGTTGACTCAGGTTATTGTTCTTAAAGGGCATTTTCAAAGAACCCAACCTAAGGCCAATTTCATCTCAATTACACATGAAATTAAGAGCATGAAAAACCTCTCCAGACTACTTGACTGCTTGAATTAAAAACCAGTTTAAGTGCTTCTCTGGACAGGTGCATACCTGAAGATATGGGAAATTATTCTGCCATTAAGAAGTTAAAAACACCTAAGGATTGTCCCATAGCTTCTTTATAGACTATTGTTGTTCTGAACCAAAAATGCAGCAGGGGCCAACATTGAAATTTTCATTAAAGTCAGTGTGATCTTACAGCATCCACAAATTCTTTATCTGAATTAATGGTGTGGGGAGGCTGCAGAATACTGGCAACACCTCTCATAATTATAACAACTTCAGGATTTCAGAGATGGGGGTGTGGGCACAACAAAAATCATCTTGAAACACAAATGAGAACAATCACTTTGTTCAAGAAATGTGTTTGACCATATCTATTGTTATTCTTGGTAAATTTAGCCAGTGGAAAAAATCTCTCAGAATGTTTATATGAAGAAGCATAATTGGGTTATTTATTGTGCAGTAACATGATGCCTTTTACTTCTAGAATCCATTAATAACTTTCAAAAAGCACTGGAGGAGAGTACAAGCAGTAAGATAATGTTTCCATCTCTACTTCCTGCAGCTTTGAAAATAAATAGCTCTTGTTGGGGTTTTCTTATGTTTGGATGGTCTTTTTAAATTTAGGTCACACATTACTCCTTTACACAAACAGTCATGTACTAGAATTCTACATAACCTGTGGAAGAAACAAATCCAGGATTTTGCATTACCTGTGCCAGAGCACAAATTATATCACATTACACAGTGAAACCATCCCACCATTTATAAACAGTGTTTAAAGAAACTCTTTCTTGAGCCTGAAATGAGAAATGTACCTGAGATGCAAGTCTGGACTAACAGACTTGATCTTGGACATATCAATTAAAGTCTTAGAGCATTTAATCACAAGAGGCAGTAACACTTCTAGACCCAGGAAGCTTAAGCTAGATTTAACTAGTCCAAATGAGAATATCCACTTACAAGTGACCCCATTCTGTAAAATACCTGCATTACCTGCACACAGTGCAAACAGGCTCTTTGATCTTTTTTTTTAAGCATTCAAGATAACCATATAGGAAATCTTTCCACTGACAGAAATCCCAAAAAACCCACATTTAATTTACACAGGAAGAATAAACTCCTGCTATCCCCAAGGCAGATAAAAGCCATCTCTCCACTGAAAGGCATGAGTCAGCAGCAATCTCTGGTAGAGACATCCCAAACTCCAAAAGTGTGCAGCAGAATTGCACATGTTTCAGTGATGCCAACAGCTTATGAGTCAGCCTCCTCCTCCCTGGAGTCCCCCATCTCTCCTGTCACAGAACTGCCATGGCAAGCTGCCACCTGTGCCTTCCCTGCTACCCATTCCTGAAGCTGGGATACCCTCAGTGAGGTTTTGTGGAGAATTTCTGAAAAAAGCATCCACACAAAGTTCAGCAGTCTGCTCATTTGATTCCATGATGCACCACAGGAATCCTTCAGCCTTTCTGACAAGCCTTGAGGGCTCTCTGAAAGTCACTGCAAGAAAATGTGGTATTCAAAAACCCATGTCCTGGAGGTGACACTCACTGGGATAAAGTGGTGAAGTATTTAAACTTATGATTGATTCTAATGAGCTTTAATACCACCACTGCACCAGACAGGAAAATGTTATATCCTGTAGAAAAAAGCTTTGGTGTGGCTTTCTGAAGGAATCTGGAAATTATCATGGCATGGTTCCACAATGTCTGGGATAAAGACTCTGGATCTCAAGCTTGATTTGATTCTCAACAGGACTCTCAGCATTCTGTGTATTTATAAACAAGCTCTTCAAGCTTCATAACTTCACCTGTAAAATGGAGACACCCTCAATATTTTACCTATCCTTTCTGCTTTGCAAGAAAGGATAGGTAAAATATCCTTTTTAACAGGTTTTTTCTCATTCTTTGTCCAGTGCCCTCATGTTGTCACTATAGTGCAAGAGTTCTAATTCATTACACTGCAAGGGTTCCATATTACTGGAGTTTTGCACCTCCTTGATGTTTCTTGTAGGCAGCTCCTCTAGGCACTGACTCTTCCTTGTCCTCACAGCAGCCAACTGACTCCAGTTCCCCTCAGCCAACCAATCCACTCTTTTTTAACACTCTTCTTATTGCCTACAGCTGTGGCCTGTTAACATCAGGCCTGCTCCTAATCTTTAGTAATTGGTTCAGCTGCAACTCCACCTTCATTTACCCACGCTGTATCCCCCTACACCCTCACACTTGGTATGCAGGTGTTTTTAAGAATGTTTCAGAGTATTACACATGTTCTATCATCACCCTGCCAGGAGAAATCTCACTGTAGGCTCTTTATTAAGAGTAGTGAATGATATTAACCCAAAACCTGACCCAGACCCAGGAACCCTATTGTTAGTGAGACAGGCACAGTGTGTGCTGAGCTGAGTCACCAGTTCATCCATTGCAGGTTTTATTAAATTCTTCTTGAGAAGAAACCATCAGGCAAAAGCTGCATTCAGAGCAGTGTGCAGATGGCCAAGGGACCCTTCTGGCCACATCCAACTGTCTGGAACAGGAATACATGAACACCATGATGATTTGGGCCAGTAGGGTTTGATCAGAAATGAACTGCCAGCAGTGGCCAAATTTTCAGAGCAGTCTCATCCCAAACTGGAACCCTGCACGGTGTTTCTTGTACCTGAAGCAGTACAGTGTCAGAGGATCTCAAGTGCTATACAGTTTATTTAAAGATGATTTTTTTCCTAACTGACTCTTGAGTGAGTCATCAATCACTCAGCTATTCTGTGCTGGTTTTTCCTCTACTGCAATCTAACATTAAACTTTGTCTAACCACTTATGACAGTTTTTCAAACATTTTTGAAATGCAGCCCCTTTTGCCTCATCTGTCTTCCTGCCACCCTTCCATTGCCTCCAGCTGTCCTCCTCTCCTGGCATCACCACTTCCATCTCTCCTCCACAGGGGAAAAAAAACAGACTGTAATTACTGTCTGCAAGCATTTACTCCCTCCCACATCTAAATGGAACCAAATCGCTGATCTCTCCACAGCCCTAAAATGGGTCTCAATCCTCAGGTGAAAAAAACCCATATTTATTAAACCTTGCTGGTAGTATCCCACCCCACTTACCTCTGTGCCAACAACTTTGAAATATTTCAAACCTTACCACCTTTACTATCATTACGGCTTTTTTTTTGGTGTTCCCTCAGTCATACCACTTATATCACATCCCATTATATATTACTTATGAATTAGACCCTCCACAAGTAACCATGTTCAAGACAACTTAAGGAAATGCTTATTAGACTCCCATTTTAAAGAAAAATATACTATAAAATATAAAACATCAAAATTACCAACAGGAGTGAGAACTAAAAGAAAGTTTGCAGATAGATACCCTCTTCCAGATCTAGGTAATTTGGTGGAAGTTGTAATAGTTATCTACAATATTTTCAGTGGACAGGACATTCAACTAAACTGGCAGATTCTGCTGGTGAAAATGCTCTCAGATTCACCTAATGCAGGCAATGAAACTAATGAGCTAAATCAGCTCACCAATTTCAACAGTTAAACCTACACATTTAAGGAGTTTTAGAGAATATTCATGTGAACAGCTCCTTTAGCAAGCAGCAGCACAGAGGTGATAATAGATCAGGGTAACTTCTTCCTGGGAGACAGAAGTCCTGTCTATGACCTGATTTACCTAGGGATTAAAGTATCTTAATTTGTATCTACAGTATGAATTTACTTCATTAGACAAATTTAATTTATGTAATTTTCAACCAATTTAGAAATTTACCCAGCTTTTCCATTCAAAATAAGCCTGTCAGAATGGTCATGAAAACAAAGACAAAAGAAGTGCTTATTTTCCTGTAAATTTTCCTTAAACAAAACCAAACTAACCACACCGCCTTTTCACCTGAGCAGAGCACACAACTAGATAACCAAATACTTCATCTGTAAGACCAAGTATCTTCTGTACTGGTGGATTATACAAACATTTGTACCAATACATTGCTCATGGAGAGGAAGAAATCACACATCCTTAAAGAATTAACTTCTGTAACACCAACAGTGTTGGTGGAGTCAGTACAAAAAAGCCTCTCCCAGCACCTCCAAGTGATGTTTTGGGCCAGGACATGGTTCTGCTCATGCCCAGTGGAGCTGGGTCCTGTCCCCTGAGCCAGCTCCCAGTGCTCCTGTCACAGCACGAGGCAGAGCCCCAAGGTGGGATCATCCTTCTTCTGTTACCCACAAGGACAGAAATCTGCAGATCAAAATGCTCAGGTGATCCCAGAAAGTGAACTGAAACATATTCTGTACAGGAGAGCAAAATAAAACACAGCAGGTTTTGACTGCGGCGAAATTCCTTCCACACACAACACCTGGCAACCAGCTAAGATCTGTTAAAATTTACCAACAGAATTTATTTCTATGTACACTCACTTCTAAAGTTTCTCTGGAACTTTTAGAAGTGAGTATATATACAAATACAGAACAGGCTCTGAAGAGTTTCTTCTCTTCCCAGGAAGTTTTTGTTTTGCTAAAAGTGCCGGCAGGCTTACTCCAAAGACTACAATTGAGGGACAGACAGTTCTGAAGAATTATTGTAAGTGTATTTAATATGTACAAGACAAACATTTATTTCAAGCATTTATTTTCTTCCCCTTGCATAGAATGGGTAGGTTTTTAGTTTTTGTGGGTTTTTTGGTTTGTTTTTTTTCTACTTCAGCATGCGGCTCTATTAATCTCATTTTAACATTTTCATCTTATCTAGTTCCAGTTCCTACATCACTGCAAGACTGCATCTCATCACACACATCTAATGCATCATTTTAGTTTGAGTCATTAATCTTTGCTTTCCATTCAAAAGATAAGGCATGTTTAATAGCTGTATTATGTAATCTGCATCAAGGTTCTGGAAGAACAATTTGCAAACTTCAGGAAAATATTGTATCTATACCAAATTTAATTACACATCCAAATATCATTTTTAAGAGGCCAAAAGTTCTCGCTGCAACAGCAAGAGCTGGGAATACATTTTAAACAATTTCTGCTTGTGTCTTGGGAGAAATAAAAGAACACAATCAGCTCCCTCATGTTCCTCTCCCCCAGGCTAGTTAATGTTATCTTCATACAATAAAGATAAGGGTACACTTTTTAAAAGACTTTAGCATTGATAAATATTTAGTAACCCAAAAGCACCCAGGCTGAAGAGGCAGAACATTTATAGAAGATTAGATTGCCAAGAGAATAAATGGTTCCTATGCTGATATTGCACACCTTGAGGCAGGATTTAACCTGTGACAAGCACCCTTGGCTTCAAACATTTCTCCAGCTGTCTGCCCCACTTGCTCATTCCTCAATTAGTGACAGCACAGCCCAAGCACATAAAGGACACTAAGGCACAACATCCAAAATCAGGTGACTTTTATACATTGATATATTTGCTAACTTTGTGTTAAATCTTCATAAATATCTACTAAAGTACTCCAACAGCATTGGGTCTCTTCCACCCAAGGTTTTAGCTCATCAACAACACATCACCAACCACATTCCAGATTTCTCCAAGCAGAATTAAAGCACAGGAAGTGACACAGAGCTCTTTGCTGCTCCCCTGACTCACAAGACAGTTGTGATGTAACTGGTGCCTAAATTGAGGTTGTAGAGCCTGAAGATTTTGTCAGAGTTACTGCAATAAGGTATTGGTGGTGCTGCATTCCTGTTTGATCTTTTCCCCCATGAGAAGGAGGAGGTGGCACTCTTTAGAATGGTCATCCAGCCTCTCAGCAAAGATATGTCACACATTGGAGTTAAAATAAGGATAACAGGACAAGATTAAAGGAATGAACCAACTGGTCAACCACTCCTTATCTGAGGGAACACATCTAATTATATTCAAAAGACTTCATTAAATTTTGAAAGAAACTCTTTGCTTCTTAATTTTAGTGGAATCAGAACTATAAATAGAATCATTCACTAAATTAATAGTGCAGGCTTCTTTCAAGAAGAGGATAATGTGAGAGCTCATCATAGCACTTCACAACTAGGGTTTCAGATAAAGAGCAGATTGCAAAATTGCCTCATTTCCTGAAGTAAAAAGGCCTATTTTTTAGGAGAACTGGTGGTTCTAGCTAGCTGTGAATGACCATTCAGGCCTCTCAGAGCAGTACCATTTCGAGGAACTGTTAAATGTTCTGTATGAACATAAGACAAATATATAAATCAAAACTATATATAAATATATATAAATATATATTTTTATTATATATATAAATATATATTTTATATATTATATCTATAATATATATAAAATATATATTTTGATATATATTTATATATATTATATATATTTTATATATATATATATATCTCAAAACTAAGAAACACAGCTCTTCAAAGCTTCATTGGGACTTCCATAAGCATATACAAGTTATCAACTTTAGGAAATCATTATGCTAAATAAAGTCATGTTCCAAGCCATGCAGCTGCCTCTCTGATTCCTGAAATCATAAGCCCAAGATGTTTTCACAGCTTTTATTTAATGAAAGTTTCTCAACATATAGTTAGACCTAAGGCTCAGAAATAAGAAAGCAAATAAAAAAGCAGTAAAAACTCTTTGATTTTTTAAAAATCTCATTATGTTTTAAGCCAGCCTTATGAGCTGGAGAAGTAAGTAGTGAGTTTTGACCTCATGAGGGTCCTAAAACCAAAACAGCTTCTAGGAAGAAAACTAGAAACACAATAATACACAAATGTATTTAGATGGTCTGCTCCTTTAGTCTTTTCCACTGGCAGGAAATTTAATAAATATGTTTATTGTCAGCAAGTGAAACACATCAATTCAGGAGGACCTCAATTCCACCCTTTCACTCCTTTCCTTTACTGTATCTAATCAGACAATATAAAACCATTATTGCATTCTCCAGAGCCAGGTGGGTCCCTGCTTTTGATTCCTCCTTAGGAGTGGATTCACAGTTCCTCTGAACACTATTTTCTTTTGTTTATATTTTTGTTCCTAACTTCCTTTCTCAAGTCTTTCCTCATCTCCCAGTGCCAACAGTACATAGACTCAAAATCTTCTCCCTGGGAATATCTGCAAAATTTACATGTGAAAAGAATGACATCTTTTCCCCTTAAAAAGCTGTGTTTTCAACAAACCCCATCCTCCCTCTTCATGATTTGGCCAGTCCATTAAAGTGAGATTGAGACTGGCTGATTTCAACTCTAAAACCTTTGAGCTCCAGACAGTGATGGCATCCCCAAAACTCCAGATCAGCTCTTGCTGCAAACCCACCCACATTCTTTATCTCAGTGTGTTCTGCACACAGCAGAGCACTCAGCAGCTCAGCAGAGTCAGACCATGTCAATTCCAGAATTACTTGGCAAAGCAGGGATTTCACAGATAACAGCAGGCATGGCTTTGGTGCAAGGTGTGGATGGGCACGGGTGTTACCATCGGGGTAGAAATCTCTTGTTGATCTAAGGCTGCTTGAATTTCCAACACCCACAGTCTGCTCTGTGCTTAGAGTAGAGTAGTAACAGAGATCAAGTTTCTTAGAATGTTTTATTTGACCCTTTCCTTATTATTGAAGGGTTCTCATAGTATCAAAGAAGACTATTAATTAGTTGGCTGGTTTTGATTTTTTTTTGTTACTTTAAAATATTTTTGTTACTGTAATTTTTTGTTAGTGTAATTTAAAAACATTTTATCAAACTCTACACATACTATTTATATGCCCAGATACAGCCCTCCACATTTTGTAGTAGTTGACAAACCAGAACCAAATGCTGCAATTCAGAATGAAAATGCTACTGCATTTAGCAGCTCCAGCTGCAGTAAATATTTCATTAGAGTGACAAAACACCCCTCTTGTTCAGTAATACAAGGGATATGGTTTGTAAAAGGAACATTCTTATCTCATATCCATACCTCTCTGTAATATATATACATATGGCTCTAAAACATATCTCTATTAATTAACAACCAAATTAAAACACATCCACAATTGGTCTCAATACTTTAAACATTGGTTTTTCCATAAAAATATACAATCCAACAGCATTGCAGCTTATGGGAACCACAGGTGGGTCAGAGTCCCGGCTTCCTTGGGCACTGCTCTGTGTCCCCTCACCACCCCAGGGCTCCCTGGGACACCCTGAGTGACCCCTCAGTGCCAACTGCCACTTACACAGACTTCTGAGGGAATGGATGAAACACAGCCATAAAATGGATTAGGTGATCCAAGGGAGGGCAAGGAAAACAAGGGATCTCATTAATGCCCTGCACAGAGGTGCTGTGAGTGCTCTACTGGGGTTTAATACCGTGAGGAGCACTCAATGTTTTATGCTAAAGAGCCCTCAGGCCTTTGGAAGATTCAGTCTGTGAAACAAACAAAATCCTATTAAATGCATTTCTACTGGCAATCTCTCTGTATTATAGTAAAATAATCTGTGGAGAAATCAGAGTGCTGATTATCAGCAAGGGATCCAAAATGATCTATGGGACAAAACAGAGAGCTGGAATTTCTGCATTTAAAAAGTTTTAGATCAAGGTTTTAGATCCTCTTTATTAGCAGGTACCACACACCAAAAAAAAAAAAACCAAAAAAAAAAAAACACCAAAAAAAAAAACCAAACCAAAAAAAAAAAAAAAAACAAAACAACACCACCCTGCAAATTTATACAGATCTTATGAGACACTGAAGTTGTCTAAGAGAACTCAGCTTATTTTCTCTAAATTCATCTATCCCAAATTACTGGAGTGCATTGAACCAATACAAGCATTATTCCGTTCTGTTCTGACACCTCCTGCCAGCAGATGACTTTCCATTTAGTAAAAGCCTTCATCTACTTGGTAAAAACATAGCTAGGATCAATCTGAAGTATCTCTATCCTGCTACAAGTCTGACTTCTTTTAGAATTACAATGTGCAGCTTTCCACCTCTTATCCACAATGAATAACTTTCCTCAGTCATTAAAAAATACTTTTTCTAAGCCATTTCAATGTGAAACACTGGAGAAGATTTTATTTTATGCCTTGGGATAAAGCTTTCACTAGTCAGGCATTACAACAACCCCTTAATAATTTTGTGCTGATCTTGAAAATTTGAAAGCTATTCCCTCTGTTACTGAAGAATTGTTGAGAAGTACAGCTAAAATTCACTTGATCCCAATTACAGAGATGCTGCAAGCACATTACTGTAAAACTGCAGGACCACACAAATTCCTTTCCTCTCTGTTTTCTTCCCCCCACAATCTCATGCTTAAAAGTATTATTTGACACCAAATAACTCTTAACACCTGTGAATGGAATGCTTTAAATCTGCAGAAAATTGTGTGTTTATAGTTAACCACCCCTCAGCTGAAAGGGCTTCTCCAGCTATTCCAGTATTATTTGTGCTGTGGTTTTACCTTGCAATAACTTGGCTCACATACAGCTGGGAATTAGTGTTTTATTAATGGTAGTTCCAATGTGAATTTACTGAAATTCCACACAAAGCTAAATTATAATTAGTTACAGAGAACATTTTGGGGTTTCCATTCATTTGTACTGCAGCTACTACGAGTCTGCTAATTTCTAGTGAGATAAATCATGATAGCCTCAATGAGGGAGAGAAAACTCCCTGTAACAATTGGTAAAACAAACACATCACAAGGATGCCAGCAGCTCCTTCCAGGACTACAAACTGTAAAACAACACAACCAAGCTAAGGCCAAAGTTGGGCTGCTGGAACTTGATTACTTCAGGGCACTTAAATCTCAACGTGCAGGTCATGTTGATCAAGGTCACACTTCATACATAGGAAAATATTAACTCTGATATTGCCTGGATCTGTGGCACAGACACACTGCTACTGAGCAACAGCAGAATTCTGCATATCCACCCAATTACTCTTAAAATCACGGCTGGTTTTTTGCATGATATACAAAATTTCCATTGATTTTAATAAGGTTCTCACAGGAGACCAAGAAAGCCCAAATGCAGTTGCCCACTGGTTGTTGCAGCTTCAAATCTCCTTGTGATTAATTCCCAGAATGTGTTTAAACATGTCCCAACATTTTATTTTTAGCTCTGCCAAGCACAAAGATTTTAAAAAACTACTTCAGTGCCCTGCAAAAATCATAGTAACTGCCTTAAAAGCCATGAAACTTTGTTTGAAGAAAAGCTGTCAAGTTTCTTCCCTGCCTCCTATTTTTCTGATGCTCTTAGGTGTCCTTGCTTCAGATTTTCAAGGCTTTCTACAAACAATGGTCAGAAACAATTCCACTGAAAATGAAAGCCAAGATTCTCGTGAACTCTGTTGACCACAGAAAACAAAGTGAGAAGTATCAGAGAACCATGACAAAGCCTGGCAGCTTTTCAGCTCTGTTTTTTCTAATTTCTGATACACTTCAGTGGTAAGCAGCAAATACTTTTGTCCTGGAAATGCATCTCTTTTGTGTGTGTGTTCATCTGAGTCTTCCTGATGGATTTGAACATAATATACTTCGAGGTTAACTCTCTCTAAAGAGATCAGGGTTTTTTTCAGGAAAACAAGGTCACCTATCAATGTGTAAGACAAGGACAGAAAGGAGACAAAGCCTTTATGTGAAATAACAACACTTCAATATAGGACATTTTTAAGTTAAAACATTCCTCACCTGCCCATTCCAGCAACAACTATAAGCACCATTACTTAATTTTAGAAAAAATAATAAACAAAGTATTTTGGTCTTAGTAAATGGCACCAAAGTAAATCCATTCTTATGCAACTCTAGGATGCAGGAACAAACACATATTCTGAAATCATTTATGCTTTAAAAATCAAACCATGATGATTTAGGGCTTAACCTATATTAGAGATGGAAGGGGTTGCCAGTGATGTCAGATTCATTGTCCTTTTGCTATAAATCACACAAGACAGAGACAATCACAGAATCAGCACTGACTTACCTCTCAAACAGGTGATTTTAAGAATGACATGACAACTGAAAAATAAGCCCCTTGATTTCAGGTTCTCTTCACATTTCTAAAAGCCATATGGCATAAAAGCAACACACCAGATGCATTCTACATTGTTTGCAGAGTATTTTTGTCAAAAAATGTTCTTATACTAGAAAAATTAAAAGAACAAAATGTGTCTGCATACTTTGGAAATACTCCTTTAAACTCTCAGGGCTAGAGGATTAAATACTACAATATATTTAAAGAATATTCTCAAAGCACCTAAATACCTGGGTTTCACTCATTTGTACTAATATAAATCTTCTTGCTAAGGAGAGCACTGAAGCATGACAAAAAATCCAAAATCCCTGACAGATAACACACCAGGGTGGAGGGACACTAGCAATAAAAGTTGAATGTTTCAGTAAGATTCCTAAAGCATTTTCACCAATAACTCAAGAGTGAAATAAAATATACATTAGGTGGTGACTGCACTACTTGAAGTTTTTTTCTGTATATATACAGAAATATATTATATTGCATTATTTATAAAATATAATATATTATATATTAAAATTTGTATGTATTCTGTGTTTCTGTATATATACCTTTGTTTATAAAGTTGTATTGAAAGACTCACCATAGTGCACTGGATTCTCCATGTGCACTGCCATGGACATGGGATGAGAGAGAGGAAAAATTATTAAATTCTTGTCAGCTTGTCAGGAATGGTTCCCAACTGTTGTTAGTTACCTTCTGAACCTAAGGAAAGTCCTGTATTGATACAGAGCACAGCTGATTCTTCAACTGATAAATAAGCTGTTATTTCCTGGTACAACAGATTACAAAGCACAATATTTATGACATCTGTGTGATGTAAAGGCATTTAATAATGAAATATCTGAAAAACCCATCACAAAAGCATTGTAAATGCATAACAGAACAATATTTTTTCAGGGAATGCCATAAGCAGCTAAGGTAGGAAAAATTTGTAGTAACACACCCATTTCCAAAGGGAAAAGGCAAAAAAAACAGTTACTGCAGATGATTGGATTTTCAGAGTTGGATGTATTTTATTTTTGAACACCAATATATAAAGAACTAAATATTACTTCTTTTTTCCTTCAGTTTTCCCTCAGAGTCAAATGTAAGTTGAGAAAATCTTAAATGTCTTCATTGGTATAAAAGAATAGGCAAAGAACCCCATGGCAGAGTGCTTTATATATTACTAAAATGCAATAGAAGGTATCTTTCTCTGGTTGTATCCCTTAAAGAGGGGTTAATGTGCAAAATGCAACTTCTCACTGAATGAGCACTTCTTGCCTAGCTGTTGAAATACCATTATGCACTCAACAGAAATAAGAAAACACTTTCTTTCCCATTAACTGAGCCCTGAAGAACTTGCAGAAATCTCAGAGTGTGCAGGGATATGAAGACAGTGCCAAACAGAAACCCTCAAACCTGGAGCTGTACCCAGCTCCCCACAGGAGGGATGTGACAAGCACCAGGATCCAGCAAGCAGCTCCTTGGTTTGACATTTTCTCATGTTACTTCTTCCCAGCTACTTTTTCTACCACACCATAGTTAATGCACTGCCTTCCACAGCTCTTTTTTTTCACTCCATTTTATGTTCTGCACTGCTGTCACTTCCTTATAAAGAGTCAGATTGTGCAGAGAGCAGAAAAAAATTTTATTTTATTACTGAGCCCAAAAGCCAATTATCAGAAGATAATATAGTCATGCAGTCAGGGCAGAAACATCATTTCCTTTCTCTCCATGGGACCGAACAGGTCTTAAGAATTTTACATTTCATTGATTTGTTTAAAGCTTAAAAATGAATCATCAGCACAGAACCTCTCTGCAGCACCAAAAGTCTCCTGCTGCAGTCAGTGATGCAGGGCTGGTCCAGGACACAGCTGGGGTTTCCAAGAGAATTGAAAGCCCTTGACTCAGTGCAAGACCCAGGGCTTTACTCCAAGGATTTATTTTATTGTGCTTGCTTAAGTTCCTGTGCAAGAGGTCTTCAGCCTCTCCATGATAAGAGATGTCCAGATTTGGCTTTGACACATATTAAAAAAATGTTAGAATTTCATTATTTTTGTCCCACAGCTAAAAATTAACTCCCATATTGGGCTTAAGGGGCACCAAATCAGCCAAATTAGGGCTCTTCCAAAAAGAGTTCTGATGATGCAACCATTTAAATAACAAGATGGTGTTCAATCTCAATTTGTAAAAATACCTCATAAGTTACATAAACACAAATCCATTCTTTTACACAGAAATATCTGAAAGCTGCTGCAAAACAGGACCTCTCAACTCAGTTATAAAAGATCAAATTTAAATAAAACAAAAACAAAACATAGTTTATGACTCTCTTTAAGCATATCTCCAAAATATAAAAATGCATTTTATTTTTTGAAGCTGCCCTCTGCATGACAACTTAGAAATAGTTTTCACCTTTTCCAAATAATTTGGCAAGAAATATAGGCATTCTTTTATTACCTTTTTTTAAAATATATTTTCCTCCTCTATCGAGACTAAAATGTTTGTAGCATTGATGAGCCTTATGACAAGTGTAAATCATGTAGAAATCCATCTATTCATGAAATGAATCCAACACTACTGTAGAACAAAACCATGCCTTTGTTTCAGAAGTGGAAACAATATTTCACCAGGCCTGGAAAGGGAGAACTTAACAACCACTTTGGCTCTGTTTATTGCAGCAATCATTTCTATTCTAGACTGAACACTGGAAGAATAGTTTAGTGGCAAATTGGTTACTTTTCCAGTATGTAAACTACATTACCAGATGAAGTAGAAAGAACACCCTTTATTAAGGGATTCTGGATGTTTTCAGAACTAGATTCAGCATGGCATTAAAAAGCAGAATGAACCAACACTCAGCTGTGTAACATTACATTCTCATTTACACTACTCAGATTGTCTTAAATTGGTTTTTACTGTCATGAATTCAGAAATCAATTTCTAACACCATTTATAAACTTAGTGTTGTTATATAAGTGTACACAATAATGGCACACATGTCTGCAAAACACTGAAAGAAGAAACAACCATCACCTTACCAGACCTCTTCTCCCCTGGATTGGTGCTACAAGTGCTCTCTTGATGCTGCAGAAATAAAAGAGAGGGAATAAATTCAGAAGGAAAAACAACCATTGTACTCTTATCCACTAAATTTCCATTATAACAATCCATTAGTGGTGCTATCTGAGAAGTATTGGCAGCAGACCTGACCTTAACCTTTTAATTCTGAGGCAGTATCTCCACAGAGCAATTGAATGTAAATGACATCTATACACACAAAAGTGCATACACAAAAAACTGAGAAGTCTTCTCTTTGTTTCCATGACTGTTTACAAATTTTTTACTCTTTACGAGAACAAAAATTGTTCTCCCCAACTGTATTAATTCAATGCCTAAGTTGAAATCACACTAAACATTCAGATGACATCTGACTTGAGCACTTCCCTGGGATTTACATTCTTGGTTAGAATTTGTAAATTACATCATGTGCACATTTAAGCATGCAGCAAAAAGTGTACAAAGTACAAATTAATACTTCTGAGTACTATCAGATATATTTTAGCTCTGTAAAAACACAGCAAAAACGCACAAATGTAGGCCAGAGGCAAAAATACAGTTAATTTAAAATCCCAAAAAACCCAGCAGGGCAGGAGGGCTTGTTTTCTATTTTGCTGTTTGCATCAGCTGTCTGATCATTTTGCTGACAATCACCCTTCCCATCACTTTGAGTACTCAGAGGAGGTCATCTCACCTCCTCTGAGGTGCTGAATCCTTGAATTCTGCTTCAGCAAACTCCAGCTGATTGTCTACATGGCATCAGCCACTTTTTATACTGCCACACACACCTTCAGTTTTCTAATCATAGAACTTGTCTGAATGACAAGACATCAGAAACAGGAAAAGTAACATTCCAAAACATAGACTTCATCATTAAATGAGAACAAAGAGGGCAGAGATTGCACTCAGACTTAGGAACGAATTTTATGGGATCAGACAATCTCTTTCCACTGCCAGTCCATAATTTTTACATGACTCACACTGTTTCATGTGTGCCCTCAGGGACCCACAGCTGGCCATAAGATCGACTCCCTGACTCCCCTCAGTCCTGACCAGCTGTGAATCACATCTCTGCTCACTGTGAGCTCTTAAATCTGCCAGCATTATCCACTTTACCCCACAGCCTATTCTGCAGCCACAGATTGTTAATCTCTTGATATCAAGACAGAAAACATGCTGTCATTTGCTGTGTCCAGCTTTCAGATTTGAATTCTTTTACTGCTTGCAAAAGCTGCCTGCCCTATACTGTTGATTGCAGTAACTGATTCAAATATCTCATTTAAATACACAAGTCTGGTCTAATTGGCTGATTTGTAGCATCCTTGAGTAACCTGGTCCAGTGGGAGGTGCCCTGCCCATTGCACAGGGGTTGGAACTAAAGGAGCTTTAAGGTCCCTTCCAACACAAACTCCTCTACAATTCTATGATTTTGAGCTCTGGAAGGCACCCATGCCTTTCTTTACTGGTGCTTTTTCCTTGGAACATGGACAGAGTCACTCTTACATCAATAAAGGCCTCAGTTCTCAAGCTTTACATTCAACAAAATATGGCACTGCCAGGAAGAGGGGTCTTAGTTGGGTACAGAAGTCCTGATCCAGTCTTGGCTTGTGTCCTCCCACAAAATGAGAATATCATTACCTAGAACAAGCATCCTCCTAAGACTGAAGACAACCAAACCCAATACCACTCTGAATTAGAGGTGTTAACAGTTTACATCTACAGTGTGTAAATAAAAATGCAAGGGTAAGTTCTACAAGGTATTGCTTTACAGCTTAGAGCAGGGGAGGCAGAAGAGAAACAGATGTTAGACTTCTACTGATAATTGGGAAAGATCTTTGGGCTCCCCTTACATCCTTAACCAACTGCAATGTAAATTCCTTAGCTACTCCCCTAGCAGAGTTCTGAGTGTGTTTTCCTACACAAATAAAAACTGAGGGCTACAATCCCCCTGCTGTTCTTCAGCTGTCAACTCTCCCTTTCTCTACATTTTGGCTCTAAAAATATTTAAACAATAGCCTGATTCTCAACAGGGCTTTGCTTGGCTAATTGAGCACAATAATGTACATGAGCAGCTTTTTTGTTCACAGCATTCCCAGGTGAACTGGGTCAGCTCTAATTACCAGCTAAACCATTTCCATAAGTACAGAATTAAAATGGTATCTGGGCAAGCCTGATCTGCTCTTCCTGTTATTCCTGCAGACATGGGCAGGAGAGGTTTTGAACATCTGTGTGGAAATATTTACATCTGATCAAGGAATCCAGATTTCACAGCCAGCACAGGGAATCAGGCAGTGCTGCAGCCTGAGTGGATCCCCCTTTCCAGTGTGCACCTTCAGCTGAGATGGTTTGCATGACAGGAACACCTTCCTCTGCTGCCTGGGAACTGAGGGGTGCCCACAGGCAGCTTTTAGGGCACATTCTTGCCATCCTCAGTCACACAAAACCTGCCCCACCACAGCCCCAGGCTGGGTTTCACAAAGCTCAGTGACAGCTCTACACAGGACATTTTCTTCAACTAATAAATGACAAAGTTGTTTCAGAAATGAATTTTTCAGTTATTAGTTAAATAACACAACACTGTTTATTTTATTTAACTAAAACCCGTTAACTGTTTTGGATTGCTTGGCTTAGGAGAAGTTTCCCTCAGAGACTGGTGGATATGAGCTGAGCCAATCTCACTCTTTCCTTAGCACCACCACCCTGGTGCTCCCAAATAGCAAAGGCCAATCCCAGAGAACTTGTGATTCATGTCTTTATAAAGCTCTAGGCCTGAGGCTGTACTTGAGTGGAACTGGAAGAGAATGGTGAGACAAGAACAGAAACCCAGCAAGCTTGTGGCAAAAAATGTACCAGCAAAGAGGGACTATTCTTTCTAAAAGCCCAAACAAAACAAAGGTTCTTTGACTCCTGGTAGCAAAGAGAGATAGTAAAAAAAATTTTAAAATGTATTCTTACTTTCTCCTGACAGATTTTCTTCATACTGACATGAGTGATACATGAGTTTCCAAATATCAAGGGCTGCTTTATACCTTCTTCCTTTCACCCTGGTTAACTAATAGAAACAAACCCACTTGAATGAACCCCCTTTTTCCTTCATTTTAGCTTCTCAAAGCAAACTGTCATTTCTTCATGAAGACAAAAAGAAGGTATAATGAAAGACAAAAAACACACACAGCAATGGATTGAGGCATAGAAAAGGCATTTGCCCTGCAACAAATATTCCACGTACATGTTTGATTGTGGTTACAATTTACAATTGTAACATAGTACTGCGCACTCCTGTACAATTTAACAACACATGAGTGATTAAAGATGTCTTTAAAATGAAATATATGCATTTCACAGAGTGAAATGTCCTAACAAGATAGTCTGTTTTGTCATTTCCTATCAGCCTACTCTGTGCAGTACCATAGATGATATGTTTTGAATCCACAAAAGCTACACCAAAACTGCATTTCTCAAACTTTTAGTAAGCAGCTGGAAGTAGCACAAGAGCCACAGTGCAGGTCCCCCTGAGCTCCTGTGCACTTCCCACAGGCCTGCAGCGCTTGGGAGTGCTGCTGTTATAAAATGAAAAGTTCTGCTCCAAGCAAGAGCGTACCAAGTCATTAAATGCCAGATCTTCCATGCACAAATAAAAGATTTCTGAATTCTCCTCCTTAGGATAATGGTATTGATATCCTTTCAAGACTGTTTAGAGTAAGAGATGCTAAAGAGTAAAATCCCACAGCAATGCTGTGCTTTATTCCACAGTGCCTGTGGGTGCAGGAGGCTGGGTACGTGCTGAGGGACCTCATTGGCTCCTGTTTGTTCTGCTGACTTTTGGATCAGACTTTGTGAGTCCATATTCCACAAACTGTTTGCAGGCTCAGATGAGACTGGATCTCTTTTCAATCCTCACACCAGCCAGGATAAGGACATCAAATCTGACTGCAATAAGGGACTCAACCAGAGAAACTTGTGGAGGTCTCTTTATTCCCTAGCAAAGCAAGCTTTTTTCTCTTAGATCCTTTTCATGGTTCTCTTTGTGTGACCATGATAGTTAAAACAAATAAAAAGCCCCAGCCTTATCAATTGAGTTGTAAATGTTGCCTACACAGGCATGTCCCCAAGCCTCTGTCTGAGCTCATCAGTTCTAAGGTTACTGATGAATCCCAGAAAAACTGTTCTCCTTCAGGAATTCTTACAGATGGACTTTCATTCCTAAGTAAATTCATAAATGTTTTCTGGGATTTGTGTTTGCTTTCTGTTGCTTCCATCAGACTCTGATCATCATTAGTGCTAAATCAATAGGTATCACATTTCTAGGCCAATTACTATCTAAAACAAATGAAATGAAATTTGTATACATTCCCCACAAGATCCTTGCTCCCTTCTCTCAGCTTACTGATTCCATTAGCTGTGCCTGCTCAGCTTTCAAACTTTTATCTAAATCACTCTGTCCATTATTAAACTGAGATACTAATTCAATATTCCCTGCACCTTTCACAGGATTTTTTATTTGCACATAATTTAAATTATGACCATGACATTTTTCTCAGAATAATTAAGATGTTCCAAACCAGCATCCATCCTCACTATCATTTAGACAGCTCTAGTTAGTAATTCCTGGAAAAATATATGGGATTTTTGTTGCAGTCTGGAGATCTATTGCCCAAAGTGCCAGGAGACAAAAAAAAAAAAATAAACAAAAGAAAAAGAAGTGACACAAAATCAATGTCATCATTATGTGAGCCTATTTTTGACAAACAAATAAAAACACAGACTCAGTTGAGTCAGAGCTGCCATTGACTCTCCTACTCCTGAAAAAGATTATTTTCTTTCAACTTCCTCCCAGGATTTTTCCACAGCCACTGCCTGCAGTAGAAGGTTATCTGCAGGAAAGTCTTTGAAGCTCAGCTCCTTGGGCAAGGCTTCTGCTATGGGAGGCAGATGAGCTCTAACTCACATCATCCTTCCTCCTCAGAAGTCTTCCTCTCCTCTCCAGGGGAGCTGGTGCAGCTCCTCACTCAGCACGTTACCTTGGCCATGAATTTCCCTTCAGACTGAGGCAGTTTTCTTGCTAAAATCTCTGAGATTTCAGAATGTCCTTGCTCTGTGCTGGATGGAATCCAAAACCTTTGATGTTTCTTCAGCTAATTAAAAGACAGACAGCCTGCCCCAGAATAACTATCTTTGATAAAAATATAAATTGATCAAAAGAGATTTCTGTCTGGTAAAGAACAGACTATTTCACAGATAGATTTCTTAGATAAGAGACCTAAAATCATAGAAGAGAGCAGCTCTATTATCATCATTATTACAGAGAAGTAAGAGAGAATACTTATTTTGTGACTCTCTTTGTGACAGGATCACCAGACACCCAGTACCCCTTGGCCACCACCAGTTTTTGTCCTAATTCCTCCTCATCTTGAATTAACTAAGTTAGAAAGAGATTATATGGCCCAAGAGCAATAAAGAGTTGGAGGTCAGGATCCTTGCTAACAGAGCTGAAAAAATATCTGAGTTTTTGTGCTGCTGGCCCAGCTACAGGTTGTCAGAACCAACCCATCTTCAGTGAGATCCCTCTTCTGAGGCATTTCCCTGCCCTAAGGACACTCATGGAATCCTGTTTGTAGACAGATCATAAAACACAAAGTTAAACCCAGGCAGGCCTAGAGGGAAACTCCAATGTTCAATAAAACTCAGAGGAATAAGGCACAAGCCCTGAGTTAGTTGGGGAGCTGGCTCCATAGCATACATGTGATGTGGCAGATTTGAGAAAAGCAAATGAAGCCTTGCTGCTACACACATCTACCAACCAGCCAGGAGAAATGGTGTGAATCATGCTTGGGAACTGCCAGATTAGTGTGCTAATAAAGCAAAATGCAGCAATGTCTGATTGCACTATCAGCTGTAAAATAGTTACAGATAAAACATCATGAACATATCTGGGGCAGTTCCCAACAAGGACAGAGGCAGAGAGCTCAATGCTCCTGTGTTTTACTAAGGAGAGGGAAACTGTTTAATTGGATCATTAATGAACAAAGGAATATTGGAAAGTATTTTTATTTAGATGCCAAACTGTGCAATTTCAGAAATAGCAATAGTGGATGAATCAAGTCAATGATGAGGAGAATGGCTTTTTAAAAGCCAAGCCAAATAAAATTTCAAGATGCCATTTCTCCATGAGCACATGCTCACTGCTGCTCAGAAAGACTAAAGGAGTTGGGAAGAGGAATGCCAGTATCTGATCACATCACAAAACCCTCTCCAAAAGCATCTGGTGGAAACTGAGTGCAGTAAAACTGTCTGAATCAGGCTCACTCTCCACTTTCCTGTGTCACTGACAGCTGATTATGGGCTGGGGTTTTCCCCTGGTCTCTGGGAAATGGGCAGCAAATTTTACAGCTGCAGGAGGGCTGCAGTGAAGATTTGGGATCTGGGAACCATTCTAATCCCTGCTGGGAGCAGAACTTGGTAAGGTGTTAGCTGGTTCAAGTGCATGAAGGAGAAAGAAGTTAAAGCAGCCTGAAAGTGCATTCAAGGACACCTCGTTTTGCCAGACAGAGAAGGACATTGGCAGCCAATTTTCAAGCTTGCTTTAAAAAAAAAATAAAAAGTTTCCTCCTGTTTTATCTGAGGAGACCAAGAAAAGCATCAGAGCTAAAAACTACAACTGTAGGAAAAAAACCAAATTTGCCTTTTCTGATTTAGGATGATATACTTTGATCATAAGTGGATCTCAAAATATTGTTTCTAATCCAGGTCTTTAATCCAGGCTGTTTGAAATGGAGGCAGTGGAACTTCACTTCTGAAGTGTCTACAGAAATATAAACCAAAGACATTTCAATATATCATTGTACAGAGCCTTATTACAGCAAAGTTTGCATCCATACCAATTTCTTTCTTTTTTCCTTTCTGTCTTCTCTTGCCTCCATCTTCCTCTACCACATGCATTTCTTCAAAACTCTTTTAATTCCAGGTTTTGTAGATATTTATCAGGAGCTTTGTGAGACAGGACATGTTAGTTTCTGTTCCTCCTCTTATGTTAAGGATAGAGGTACAGCTACAAATACACTGAGCATGTTTGTATTGCATTCCATGCTTACATAATGTAATTGTTTTCTAACAGAGAATTTTCAATGAGCAGGTGAGAGATCTGGCCATAATTTTTGCTGTGACCCTACCTAAATATCTCTCCCTGGGCTGGTTATTAGACAAAGAAAGACTTGTGAGGGTCTCATTAGGCATGTAATATTTACATTTGCCAATCTTCTTTTCATTCTCAATGCCAATACAATTAAGTTAACCTTAATACACAACAAATAGAAGGCTTGCAAAGTCATCAAGGTATTTATTTTTTTTAACATTTCATTTTATAAATTAACTAAATCATTTAACAATCTTTATTATCTAGTTCTCTGTAGCCAAATCACAGGTGATACAAATTAATCTGTGCAGACTCTGACTTCCAATTTCATTATTCCCAGGAGCATGTCCAGGTTGGACATTGTATGCCTGGCACTCTTAATGCCATTATCCCTGTCCTCAGACACCAGGCCAGCACCTTTCATTTTGTTTCTCCATTTTTGCCATGAGAGAAAAGTATTTTTCAACCTGTCCCGCTTCCAAATATATTTCAGCTATGAAAAACCTTTGATATTAAAGACAAAATAGCCTCTCTTAAAATTAGTAACTCAAATGGCTCACAAAGGAATTCTTCTATGAATGAAAACTACTTGCATAACACATGCAAGATCTGTCCCTTAAACTTTATATAAGAGCCTGCCACAAGAAGGTGGAAAAATGAATAGCCAAGTCACATTGATTTCTTCTTTTCTGATCCTGTACAGGACTTCCAGACATTGCCAGCAGGTGAGCTTTGCCTCACTCTAAAAAGTACTTTTATAAAAAGGACATACTGACAGTATTTTTCTTATAACTTAGTGATCTTTTTATTAAAGCATTCAACCATGCTGTTTCATTCTGAAGAACTTCAATTAATATGTCTAAGTCCCCAGTGAAACTTTTGGATTAGGAAAGTACCTTGGACAGAGCCTCCAAAAACTGTCTTTCTCTTCAAACACATAAAGTACATTCATTATGTACTTCAAGAAGGTTTAGTTTCCATCAGAGGAAAAATATGCAAAAGGAAAAATATGTTTTAAAGGTCCATCAAAACTGATGCATTATCCTGATATTTGACAAGTATTGGCCAATTAAATCTTTTGGGATGTTACATTTTCATCTTTATTTTGCAACAATCACAGTGGTAAATAAAGGCATGGTAGGATTATCTTAAGTTTGGTTTGGATGTATTTTTATAGTTTGAAATATAAAACAGCTTTACTTGTTACTATAGATTAACTCAGTGCATAACTTTGGCTATAGCTCAATACTGGGAGTGTAACCATGGAAAAATGGTGAATTCCCTAACTCCAGTAATACACATGGTTTATACTTCTGGGATTTGGAAGAATCAATCAGATTTGAGCAGCAGCAACAATGAACACCACAGCAGCTGTTTTCCAGCTGAGTTAGAGAGATTTCTGTAGTGTTGTGAATAAAAGGAAGATGGTTGAGGTTAGTGGTGCATCAGAGCTGAATCCAGGCTCCTCATTCTTTTACTGAAGAGAAAAGAAGGTTCACTGTGGTTGACTTTGCATACAAACAGTGATTTTCGTGTCATATTCAATAAGCTAATGAACAACAAAGTTATGAATTGATTCCTTGGATTTTGTTGAAGAAGAAAACAAAATATAGGGCACCTGATTGGTCACATTTTGTGTTTTGCAAGGCACAGTCAAGGTCACTTGTAATTGTCTGCAATTTCCATGCAATAGGTTGAGCACATTGGGACTCTGAAGCATTTCCCAGATACCAGAATCCATTTTCTAATTTTTTTCCCAACTATAAATTAGAAAATAGTTTCATCAGATAACTAAAATAATTTTAGGAGGTCATACATCAAGTCACCTTAGGCAATTTAAGTCAACTGGATGAAATGGCATAAAACAAATTCTTCTAGATAAAGAAGCCAATGGAAATCCCTTTTAGAATGTGAAAATAATCTATATCGAAACAATTAATTAATCTAATTTAAATTAATCCAGTCAATAGATTGTTTCTATGTGAAAAAGAGCATCAGCTTAAAAGTTGAATACTCAAAATTCTCTTTCAACACACAGGCCAGTGTAAAAAGGAGTAAATAGAATTTCCAGCAGCATGAAAGAGCATCTTGCACTTGTCATTAGTTGTTTTTCTCTTTTATTACCTGTTTCTGCTTTTAAGATTGAGTCACAGTTGTCACTTGGCTCTCTTGATGAACAATCTATTAAGAATGTTTTTTATGTGCAATGTAATAAGCATCCCCTTAGTTTGACTCATGAGTTGTCAATGTGCATTTCATTTACACAATTGTAAGCTCACAGGATGTGTTCTCAAAAGAAAAATGGGAAGAAAAGGTAAAAAATAAAGTTCCAACTTTGTTTGAACATTAGGATGACTTTGAATCAGCAACTGTGAGGTATCTTACCTATTATATTGTTGTCTACTGTTTTCTAATATCTAACATATTCTACATGTACTGAATCTTTTCTGTAAGGTTAGATGCCACACTGAACTCCTCAAGTGGCCTTAGCAGCATAACTACTTCAAACTGGTAAAACAGGTCTGAATTAGAGATTCTTTCCCCTAAGTGTGGTAGGGGTGGAGGAGCTGCACTTAAATGGGTCATATTAAAAATTCTTCTTTTTATCAGTTTCTACTGATTCACTCCACAGCAACTGCCTCTGAACTAATTACAAAATTATAAATATTTATAGGATGACCCTAGGAACAAGATACTGCTGCCTCAGTGTTTAAGTGACTGCTGAACTTATTCCATCCCTGAGGGTAAGAGTCCTGCAATTTATCTGCATCACCTGCTTGATCCACTGCCCAGGAGTGCACAGAGGCCTTCAAGCAAAGCATTGCAAAGTTCACATACACACAAGAACAGTTGTGCTTTATACAAAAGGAGGAACTTCCTCTTTCCATCACACTAATATTGTAGCTACCAAGCCTGTGCAACATGAATTCTTACATTTTCACTTGCCTTGATCCATCTCTCTCCTAATTTGCACAGCAGACTCTGACATAGCGCCCTGACTCATTACCTTACAGGATAAATATTTCTCTTTGCACCCCTCCCTAAGAAAAATGTGTCTGAAAAGGCATAATTTTAAGGTAATAGAAAACCCTCTGTAGAGTCAAATTAGATTCTGTATATTATTAGGCCTAGTGAAATAATAAGATAGTGCAGAATGATCAAATTATCATTTTGCCATGGAGGCTCTCTGAGCTGTTACAAAAAGCACCACAGACACTCAGGGTATGTGGCTCTTCATGGGGTGACAACATTTATATTTCATAATGCTCTTGTGTCCTCAAGACAGAGCTACCCTTGTTCAGCTCCGTTTACCACTTCCAGACTGACACACAAAGGAAATTTTCTGATTCTCAAAACCTCAGTCACTTTATGCTTTAATATCTCCAGAAGAGCTTGGGGATTCTTTTATCCCTAACTTTTAAAAATACTTCACTTTAACTTTTGTCTGCACCAACAGAAAACCAGACATTTGTGAGCAGGATCAAGGCACAACAGGGAACCACTGTAACCCAACTCCAAGTCACACTTTTGCAGAGAAGTCTTAGAAGCTTAATGCTGAGAATTTCCATCCCTTTGTGAGCTTGAGTCACACCAGGAAAATTTAATGTAGCTTTTGACTGGAAAACTAGGCAGGTATTCACCTTACACACACCCCATACAAAGAGTCTGAACCCATACCACTAAGGCAGTAGGACCTTGGACTGCATGAACGCAGAATCAGACTCATATATTAATTTATTTGAGGTAGTAAGAAGACTGGTCTATGCCTATGAAATCTAGCTAAAAGAATATATACTCCAGGCTCTAAATTCATAGAACACTTAACAGTTATTAAATATTAAGATAATCAAATTAATGTGATGGAGCTAGCCCCTAAAAAGAGAGAAAAAACAACCCTTTGTTGTCCCTATTTTATGTGGAAAATTACCTATCAAACAGAAGTCTTGCTTTTACCTGAACATTTTCCCAAATGTAGACTGTTTCAGACTGCTAAGAACTGGAGTTTCAGCAATTCAACTGTCAATGATTACTAAAGAAAAAAATTGTCATGTAAAAAGTGGCCAAAATTACATCTCATCTTCACAGAAAATTATTCTGATAGATTGTGACTTGAGTACAAGTCACTCTGAAGACTAACATGAATAATAAATGTTATGATTCAAGAAAATAATTCCTATCCATTGTTAATTTTGCAGCTATTGTACCTGAGTGGGGATTGGGACACACTTTCAGCTCCCTCCTTTCCAAGAGGTGATAACAGCCATGATCAGCTTTACAGTCAGTGCATCCCTTTGGGGAAGGACCTGTTATGAAAGGAGCCACTGAACTCCTGTGGGAAACTCTGATCTCTATCTGGCTTGGGCTGGAAAGGACCTTGAAGCATGAAAGTTATGAAGTAATTTGCAGAGTTCAGCTGCTCCATAGCATAATCAGGGCCTACATGAATCTGGATGACAGCTATTCAACATGAAACCAGTAAATTCAAACAAATTTAAACCCACATGGTATGGCTAAATAGTTTCTATTGGCATATTCCCTGACTGATGACTGAGAGATAGATATTAATTTCCTTCAACTATTAGGTCATCAAAGCCATAATTCCATAAGGCTGAACACATATCACCTGGCTAATTCATATATTCTATCAATTGGGATATAACTGTCATATAATTATTGTTTCATTTCAAGTCATTTCCCACACTAACAACCAGCACTATAAGTCAGCTCTTCCTTTCATAACACAGGCCTATGTACATAAAAAAGTTGAGGAGAACAATACATTTAGAACTAAGACCAGAAGTTACTTGCAAAAAATATTTCAATAAAAATTAAGTGGTGGGGGAATAAAGGAACTTCCTAAAAAAATGAGATGACAACTTTGCAAAGACTATTAGGTAAGCACAGGTCATTGTACTGCTTCATAAATAAATAATAAGAGTGCCTAACTAACATTAGCACCACCAGAATAAATTGTTAAACATTAAAATCTTTCAGGACCCTCACACAACCCAGGCTGCAGGTTGCTGTGCTCGAGGGCTGAAACTCTTTTGTCCTGGGTTCCCATGGTGAGTGTTTGATGCTTGCTGGCTGAACTCATTCTGTCAGCAGAGCAGTTGGTATTTCACACTGGAATTCTAACTGTACTTCAAGGACAAGTCATCTGATCAAAGGGTGCCACAAATCTTCACTGTGGATGACAGATAGGAAATGGTAAAGTATTATTTATGTGAATGACCATTATGAATTTGAGATGCTTTTCTAAGCCATTTCATCATTACCCATTCACATTTTAAATAACCCCCGATTCCTGGCATTGCAGTTATCCTTCAACTGCACAATATTACAGCTGAACAGTCTGTGAGACCAGCATGAGCCACCGCATACACCCAGACATGTGTTTGAAGTATTTTTTTAGCTGAATGAAGGAAAGAGTAATGAGACAGAACAATCAGGGAGGAATATAAATCCTTTGCTAAGGTCTGTTCTTGGGAGAGAACATGACCCTGATCCAGAGCTCTATGGTTGGTGTGTGCCCTCCAGGTAAACAAACACACTGCTCCATTCAGCTCTGCACATCAAGCATGCATGTAAATCAGTAATGCTCTTTTATTAAGAGGAAAATCATATGTGAAACATGACTGATTAAAACCCCCACCAGAATCACAGTAAATGAGCTCAAGAGAATGAGCATGAAAAGTCAGATGTAATGCTGTACAAATAAATTTATCTGGGAAATATTTTTCTTTGACAATGTTTCTTTACAATCCTGAAATTAGTTTAATCACTCAATATTGTCTGAGGAAAATTTCATGAACACCTGAAAATGGCATTTGTAAAAACTAAGTAAAACAAAGTAATGGCTTAGAGATCATGACACAAGTTTTTGCGTGCACAACATCACCGGAGCAGAATTTCCATGCTTCAAAAACAGATCAATAGTTATGAAACTGTTCAGGGTTTAAGAACTTCTGCCAAGAATGTCATTTACTGAACCATTCAATACAGCAATGAGAAATGCATTTTCTACCACTCTGGTAGTCCCCTCCAATTAACTAAACTGAAGGAGTTAGAACTGAACAGAGTTCTTTACAGTGGATTAAACAATAATCTTTACCTAAGATAACACATGCACCAGTGTAAACTTGAATTTAAATTATTAGTTGTCATAAAAATAATGTGCTCAAATGTAGAGGAATCATGAAGATACTTTGAGTTCTGGCCCAAAACTTCTGAATGTCAGAGGAAGGATTGGCAGAGTGCTTAATGACAGCTGGATCGGTGGCAGGGGCTAATAAAGAAAATACCCTGCCACACATGCCTGGTTCTAGAGAGAGAGCACATCTTTGCTTGGTGACATCCCAGTGGCACAGCAGTTGGGCAGGGTCCCCTTGATTTGTGTTCCTTGTCGTTGCTGCCATCTTGGTGAGATGCACATCAGAATTTGGCTGAGAGCAGGCAGAGCCAGAGCAAAATGGCAACAGCTCCAGAGGAAATTTCTAAATAATTCCACTGGGATTATTATATCTCTGCCACCATTCTGCAAATTAATGACCACTAGGAATCAGCAGAAGATCTGTTTGCAGTGACTCTTCAGAATTAAGGCTTTTTAAAAATCTAATGCTAATCTGAAGGCCTCCACTGAAAAAACTCAAACGGCATTGCTGTAAGTGGATAGAGCAACAATAACCAATCCATCAGTTTTCTCATCTTTTACATTAACTCCAGTCACGAAGAGATACCATAACTAATTTTCATCTACAAAACTTTGGAAGTAATAAAGAATCTGTGTGTTTTAGTCTAGCTGTTAGGATGTTTGAGAGAGTGGGATCACATTGATTGGTATCAACATTAAGAAATTTTCTGGGACAAAACACGACCAAACTGAAGGTGAAACAATTTAAAGATACACACAAACTGACTGAAAAACAATTGCAATAAACCACATCTAATTGACTGAATTGGGCTCTCGTTAAACCATTTTTCCTTTGAATCTTTCTGGTTTTAAACTGAAATTATTATGTTTCAGAAAATATCTGAAATTATCAATACAATTTTGCAATAGAGAAATTCACATAAAGTGTAAAAAATTTTTAACGGATCCGAATATTAAGGAATAATATCTTAGACTCTGAGCAGCCAGAGTGAGGAATAGGTTCATACATCAAAGTCAAGGGGAAAAAATCTGAGATACAGAGGCTATGGAGGAGAATTAATGGGAAAAGGCAGCTCTGTGGAAGACCTACAGCTTAGTCTTAAAATCTTCAGGTTGCTTGCTAACTATCATATCCAATCCCTAAGCCAGATTTGCACAGCTATAAACAACTGCTGATTAATTTCCATTTCTGAATACATTATAAGGCAGGCAGGTTGAGAAGGGTACCTTTCAAGTTTACCCTACAAATAAGACACCATGTTTTTGTACCATTCTCACATCTTCCTTTTCATCTTTGTTGTTCCCCATGTTTCTGTAGTTATTTTCATCTTTCTCCCATTATAGCTGTTTAATGCTAATGAGACAACACTTGATCCCCCCCCTAAGTACATCAATGTGCTTTTTTTTGTGTGAATATCAAATGCCTGCACTCACATTAGAGAAATACATGGCCCAGGTAACCATGAAAGGACACTAATTCTTTGATAGTAAAGGTGACTTACATTTTTGCTGTTTGTCACCCCAGAAAAGAACAATGAGAACAGAGAAAGACAGTTACAGAGTCCAGGAGAAAATTCTTTTCTTCTAGAATGACTAAGCTAGGTGGCAAGGAAAGGATATAAATACTGCATGGAAGAGAATCTCTATCAGGGGATCACTACAGGGACTCATAAGCAGACCACTGCATGTCTTTATATGTGGCATGACTGTCTGCATTAATTCAGAGTCATTTGAGGTCAATGGGAAAAGTCTGGATGACTTTTCCAGCATTCAGAGAAAGCTGTGATTCTGGAAGGAGCCACAGTGCCACTGTTTGCACCTTTCCCATGATAGGTCCATGGGAGGTGTGCACATGTTATGTAGAACAGCTGTCAAAGCTGACAGCTAAAGTCATATCAGCACATGCCAGAGCCTGAGCCAGGTCACAGAGAAACCAACAATCAAACTGACACTTCCACTGGAGCTGGGGCACTTCCAATGAGGTTTTGTTTAGGTCCCTGAATTTGCTCTGTAACTTACAAGGACTCTTCTGAACAAGAGTGGAACACCTTGATGTGAAGATGAACTCACAAAACTCACTTATGGTATAAACTCAAAGAAGATTTTAGTCCACAAAATAATCTTGATTCGTGGTAAAAGCTCCCAGTGACTGACCTCTTAAACTTTGGTATTTCACTTACAGCTGTACAAAATGCTTATCTCCTGCCTCAGCCAGTTCAAAAGTAGAATTGCTCTCAACTTGACTTCCTGAATTAGTAGTGGACTGCTTGATATACTTTTAATATCTGCAGACTATTCACTTGCACTGGAGAGGAACAGTCCTGGTCGACTGGCTTATCCTGAAATGTTCTGAACCTGCCATGCATTTAGAGTTCAAATTAAGGTCATTTGAGAAGCTCAGATGCTACTTTGGCTCTCACTCAGTTAACTCAATGTCTGGACACAGGAAACTGAGCTTAATTATCTTATTAGGTGTTTCTTATACTGGTGTACCAAATGATGCTTAAAAAGAGAGTGGAAATAACACTTTTAATTTGTAATATATTTATAAATTATCTGGCAGGTCAAAGCACTAAACTCCGGCCAAATAAATCTGTTCTGTTGCGTTGTGAATGGGGAGGAATGTTGCTGTTAAGAAATTGACTGAACCTGTTTTCTGAATTGTTTTTGTTATTTTGCCCTTAGTGAGAGTCATGAAGAGGTCAGTCTTTTGATAGCATGCAAAGGAACAAAAAGTATTGTCCACAGCAGGCAGAAGAGATGGCCAGAAATACAAACTGGAGCCTGCTGAAAACTCTCTATCAGAAATGCTTTACTTCATCAGTAGGACATTAAGATTAGAAACGCTGAGGAGGCAAGCAGCACCACAGCACCAAGCACTCTGCAGTGCACAGCAGCATTCCTCTGGCCCCAGGAACCTCACCTCCTCCCCAGCTGTTTGGAGCCATCATCCTGCCTGCTACTGAGGACTGCAAGCACTTCCAGAAGAACACTGTCAAATGTGACTCATGAGTCAGAGGACAGTGAATTAAATGCAAAAATATCACATCACACTAGGAGCATTAAATCATAATCAATTAAGTTTGGCTTCCCATTATTATTTGCTTAATCCTGAAATATGACACACAGGCTGAGCACAAATGGATCCTCTGTCATCTCTGCTTCACAAGGCCAAACACAGAAAAGCCTCACTCTGCTTTCTGTCAACAGAACTTTGATGATCTAATTTCCAAATGATTTCAAATTTTTCAAGTTTATTTAGTTGGAAAAATTCTACTTCACAGAACCCTATACAGCATGTAGCTTGGAAAGCTTTCACTTCCAAATTATAGACCACCATGCAAATGAGAAAAATGACTAATGTTTTACTCAGATTCTTGTGAAATACTCATCTCCTTGAAATGTCATACCAAGGACAAGAAAACAGTGATCACACTTTCCCCCCCCTCATGTCTATTACAAGTATCATCTTGATCATGATTTCACAGAAATAAATGAAATCTACCCTCCACAGTAACTGTCCAAGGAGCCCAGCTGGTCAGAACCACAGCTTTTACAGGTGTACAAGCTGTCAGGCTCTCACTAAGACAGAAGAGTGAGGAAGGAGGAAATCACACAGGCCAGGTCACTGGGACAAAAATCTATGAACGTTTTTGTCATCATTTGCTATCACCTTTCAGTCAGGCCCTGCTCTGAGCTGCCTTGAGAGAGAATCTCTCTGGTTCACCCATCCTTTGGGTCTATCATAACCCCAGGGAGATCTGTCTCATGATGTAAGACATTAAATTTAGCAGTGTATGTTCTTCATGCCTCCCCTAATTTTTCACAGCTCTACTGACAGCTCATTTATTAGATCTTTTGACTTATTTAGAGATTTTCATTGTGATTTTACTTATCTCTCAACATTGAGCAAATAAACTTTCACTGGCACCAGCTGGGTGAGCGGGGAAGAAATGAAATATGGTGGTTTTTGTTGGCTTACATAAATTTTACTGGTACTAATCAATAAACCTTTTACTTGCAGCACTCAGGAGTACACAGTTTAACTATAACAAGTGGCAAAAGGAACACAGAGAAGTGGCATTATTTCTGAAGTTGAAGGTAAGATCACATGAGATTGTTTTCTTTGGACTACTTGTGCCAAGCTACCACATGCAGGGGATAAAACTCTCAGTCGTGAAAGACATGTAAAAGTGATTATAATTGAACTGCTCTGTGCTTTTTAAGCCAATTCAGGAGTTTAAGAAATCACAACAGAAATAATTGCCTTTCCAAAGCAGCCTTCCTGCAGGTGAAATGACAAGGTAAAGAATGTCAAAAAAAAGGAAAGCTGCTAAATAGCCACATTTCAGCTCTTTCAGAATTAAACTCCACAACCACAAAATAATCCAACTAGAGCCGACAGTGAAAATACACAAAATTTTCAAAAGAGGATCTAGAGTGTAGGTGTGGCACCCATCCCCATTGTAATGATAGCAGAGGCACAGCTTTTGTAATTTTTTTTTCATCTGTTGAATTTAAGCATACATTTCAAAAATGGAAGAATTTTAACATGTTTCAAAAAGGGAGAAGTGAGATGCTGGTATTATACACTTCAAGTTAAAGAGATCATGTGTGAAGGTCATTGGAGCAAATAGGAACTGCAAATGTGAAGCCATTAATCATTGTACCAGTACAAAATTTCTTTAGAAGCTATGAATTTCACCTGTATCTCTGGATAAGATAGGGAAACCTTCCTTTCCTACACCACCTTAAAAGCCTGTGCTGGAAAAAAGTTGAAGAGAAAATGAATTATATAGATCTTTAATTGCAATATGGGACATAATAAACTGAGCCCAATGAAGTTTTCATTATGCCAGAAAAAATAGGTAATACTATTATTTCTTTTGCAGCATTATCAGCAGAACACAGCATGAAATACTCTTCAGACACCACAAAAAAGACCCCATAGAATTTATGCTGAGTGCACCAAATGCTATGAAAGGCAAGGACTGTGGTGCAGAGACATTATGGCAATTCATGAGTTCAGTTGTGAGAGTTGCCTAAAATAGGCTGAAGCATTTAATAGCAGTACAGAAAAGGACAGGGAAGGTTGGGGTACTCATTGTTGTGTGATTTGCAACACTGATGACCAGAGTGAGATGCTGTCCCTAAGAACTTTTTGAGGTTTGACCATAAGTGATGCTTTATCCATCAGATTCCTAACAGCTCTGACAACAAAACAGGATGAAAAAATTGAATACCAGAGACAGACTAGCACACAGGAGAGATCTCAAAGGGTAAAAATACTACTCTAACATATCTTTTCTTCTTTTGTTAAAACAGCCATGAAAGGTATCATTGCAGTTGCAGAAGAGACCTGCACTGGGAAAAAGATAAAAACAGTCACCCAGCCAAATCCAGAGTCTGGAATGGGACTGTAAAGCATCACCCTTACTAGAAACTGAAGATTTTGTGCAGTAAAATTTAGGTCATTTGTCCCTCAGGAACAGATGAGATCTCTAATTTGATCCCAGAGCAACCTGCTGGCTTGTCACCCTTCCATCAGAGAGGAAAAAGAATAAATTTGTTCACTGCAGTGAAAGGGGCAGAGGAAACCAACTATGCAGGGTTTATTTGGCTGGGCAACAAACTAAATAAATGCATCTGTTATTTTGACACTAACCTCAGCTTACTACTTATGGCCAAACCAAATGCTGTATTTAAAGAGATAATTTAATTAAGTTCATCCCTCTCCAATTGCAGGCCAGATTAGTATCACCCTGCCATAATGAAAGTTGAGAGGATACCTAGTTTGCAAAAACTACTGCTTTGTTGTGTTTTGGGATGTGGTATTATTACTATTAAATTATGCTGAATTTAATTTATTAATGGCTCTATTTTCTGCACATTTTGGTTTTAGTGGAAAAATTACTAAAGTACTGCATTAAACTGCAGGAAAAATTATAAACACATGAAGTCCTGATTATTTATATTGCAGGTGGTGTTTAGAAGGCATTTGTCCAACTGCACTTCTTTTCATGTTATGTTTAGGACATGGCTCAATTTCTGAGGGTCAGACTCATTTTCAGGGTAAGCAGTTTACAATCATTTTCCCACTATGAGGGACTGAGAGGTATAATGGGAGACACAGCTTTGGCTTCTATTATTCATGCTTGTTTTTCTTACATTAATATCCAAAATAAATATCAAGACTTATCCACTATACCAAGGATTACAGAGAAGCTGCACAGACAGAAATCCATCCTCAAAGTGGAATTGACAGTCTAAATACAGTTTGTATCCTCTTAACCTTTGCAGTATCTCTACCATCTCGCAGGCATGAGGAACAATCTGCAAGACCCACATTAATCTGTTAAGTACTTCTTGAAGCAATTGTTATCTTTGCTAGAGCTGTCTGGACATGGTGGGATTGCTAAGAGAGCATTAAAAAACACTTTTCTCCTGGTTCCATATTTGAAAGAGTCACTCAGGCCAAATCATTTCCTCTTTTGTTTGATGGACATGAGACCAAAATGCTTTTGTACATCCCAGCAGCTTAATTCTACTGAACTGCTTTCAAGCTGTATTTAAATCACTAAGTATTCTCTACCTAAGCCTAATCCCTCAGCCCTCTGAAAAAACTTGATTCTTAGCAAATAGATATAATTATTTAATGTGCTTTTCTCTATGAAAACCTAAGTCCACAATTAGCTCACATGAGCAGGCACAGATCAGAAGAACTTTGAAGTGTGGTTTTCTTACAGATCTTTAGAATAAAAGTCATCACGTGTTGCCAAGCTTCCCTGGGTAATTTTGGAAAGAAACTGATGTGAAAGTCAGATCCCCTCACTGGGTCACAGCCTGTTTGGTTTTCCATCTCTGCTGGACTAGGGAAAGTACTGTCCCCTTGAGAGCACAGTGCAAGAGTTCATGTGCCAGATATTGGTGCTCCAGGAATTTCCTGTCCCACCTCATTCCCTGGCACAGGCTCCTCTCATTTTCAGAAATGAAACAAGGTTTTGGTAGATATTCCTTGTCCAATCCATGGATGGATACATCAGTGCCATCAGAAACAACCGAGTCTTTACCCCAAAGAGAAGAACAGTAAAGCATGAATTAGAGCAGAGGTTTGATTTAAAACCAATCCTCTTTATTATTAGAAGTATTTTATTTATATGTGTATTTATTTATGGTTATATAGTATCCTACAGGCATCTCTGAGATTGGGCAGCTGCTCTCCTTGGTTTACTCATGTATGGCTGTTCTTGCACAGCTCTTCTCTGGTGCCCTGCTTCAACACAAAAGCATGCATGGTTACTTATCCAGATCATTCCACTATCAAAAAGAGCAAAAGATGGTTCTCTAAAGTTTATATTGTGTCTGAATTTCTGCTTGTATATGCTTTAAAGCCTACCATCCTTTCAGAAACCTTTTCCTCTTGCATTTTTCTTGGGGAATTTCAGAAATAGCTTGCCAAGATCACGCACAAGCTGCCATGAAGTTCACAATATGAAAATACAGTGATTTTTTTCTTTGATTGATGTCCAAAGTGCTCTCTCAAGATGTGACTAATGCAGCTACAGAGCAGTGGGGGAAGGCCATTAAGGCCTGTATTGATTTCCTCTGAATTCTGGATAATATATCAACAATCTTTGCTACTTCTGCTTCAAATTTTTAATTTAAATAACCGGAACAAAGCAGTCAATCACTGGCTTCCCTTAGAGCTGAGGCCATTTTGCATTGATATTTCAGATGGAATAGAAACCATAAAGCTGCATTGTGTTATGCATGCTATTAATAACACTTAGACTGTGATGATACAGCAAATGTAAACAAGCAAAAGAGACCATGGAAATGAAACCATGGAAGGTTTTCGAGCCTTTGGACAATGCTCTGGGGCACAGGGTGGGACTTTGGGGTGTCGTGTGCAGGGCCAGGAGTTGAAATTCAGTGATTCCCATGCATCCTTTCCAATTCAGGATATTCTATGATTCTAGATCAAGAAACAAGGTACCAAAAAATGCAATTAATCTGCAAGAATGAATATACTGTGGGGCCAATTTCACATACATGTTGTGAAAGATGAATTTCACTCTGCTGAGTATTGTATTCTCTTTTGAATGCTGTGACTTCCACCTGAAGACCAAGAAATAAAAGCAATATTGTACCCATTTATAAGAGTGTCTCCAGGACACAGAATTTCTAAAACTACATGCTACTTCTTTCTCTATGCTACTTTCAAAGCTTATATGTTTGTTGTCCCTGCTGCACAAAAACAGAAAATGAAATTTTATCTTTTAAAATAATAAAACTGAACAAATATATTTGTTATTCAAACTTTGTATGAGGATGTGCACATGTCCTTGACATTTCTTTTGGCGTGATAATCTGCCATTTGCACAATATTACCCTCAGTCACACATAATGCTCAGGCTGAAGGATGGGTGCTCTGATTAACCTCAAAGTGCTTACAAGTTATAGCTGTTTTCTTTATTAGTTTGTTCAAATCCACTTGAGAAGGCTGCTGAAGGATGTCCTACAGAAAAACAGCCAGCATCCTTCGAGGCACTGATGTTTTTTGCCTGTAGCACTCTCCTCCCGTGATTTGCATTGAAAGCATCCTAACACTCCTGACTTTCTTGCCTCCTTCCTAATAAGTCAACTGCTAATTAATCAAATGCTGATTTTAATTGGAAACATTTTCTCATTAATTTAAGAAATATCGAAAAAGACTTAATTCAAGCATCACCTTCTGTTCTTCCAAAAAAAACTGTGTGGCAAAACTCCTGTTTCAAAAAAGTATCATATAAAGCTCACAGATCTGCTCATGTAGGGAAAAAAAAATCCAAACAAATAAAGAAAAAAAAAATCCTCAAGAGTAGTACTTTTGCAATACTTCACCAAATCAACAAAAATGCAATAAAACTGCAAGTTGAAGAGCATTCCAAGTTAAGAATTTCTTGCCAAATGTAGTTCACTGTGTTCTGCAGCCTTTCTCACAAGTCTGACACAAGCATACGCTCACTGGCAACGTTTCCAAAGATCCAATGAACCTCAGGGTTACTACAGCGTGCTAGTGGGTGCAGAAAAAACTGCATTGTGAAGTGGATTAGTCTGACACTCATGGAATGCATAGTCTTTGTTTCATTTTTAAGCATGAATTCAATAATTATTTTTTTTTCAATTCCTCAAGCTCTAATCTAGGTAAGGGCTCTTGCTAGCACAGAGCTGGAGGTGATTGTCAAGGCGCACAAAGCATCAGTAAGGCTTTTAAGGACTGGCAGTGAAAATTACAGTAATTCCCCCTGCCTCCAAAGAAAAGGCATTAAAACCAATCTGTAGCAAATAAAATGTTGGGCTTCTTTGCAGTAAACAAGCAAACTCAAAAGTCCCAGCTGAAAATTCGTGGAACTTATGAAAATATTGAACTCATTGAGGCCAAAAGACAAGATCTATACTTAACTATTAAGATCGATACTTAATTATTAAGATCATTCAAGTAATTATCAAAATCAGGCCAATTAGTTTAGACACAAAACAGCCATCCTCTCTTTTTCCTGTCTCTCTGCAGTATCAGATAAAACACACAAAATCTCAAGCTTGCTGAATATAATCCCATATTTTAAAGTGATGATTTACAAAACACCTGCAAATGTTGAGTGCAGCAGACTCCCTCTGACCTCCCTTGAGATTTACATCATCTAAGTTTTAGAACCTAGACATGTTCAACACCTAAAATATTACCAGTGTGAGCCACACAGATGTTAAATATAAACTCTCTTAACAGACACTCTTAAAAAAAAAAAATCCAGATGAAAACACATTAAAAGGACTCTCTTACTGCAAATTTTCTATGTTCTCATGAAGCTTTCTCAGCCTATGCAAATTATCTACATAATTAAAAGGACTAATTGATGTTCTGATGTATGGGAATATGCTTTTTGGTGGAACAGATGTTAAGAGCTTTGTTTCATAATTTGTCAACTTTACTAAATGTCACTGAGTTTGTCTTAAAACTGAGTTTTCTTATTGTGATCCAGAGTCTATTCCCTGAGAAAAACCTATTTATTTGTAAAATCTATCCCAGGTCTTAAAGCCTATTTCTTTCTGTAATTGAAAAAATTAAAATATCTGGAGTAATGGACATGCTCAGACTACAATAAATGCAACAAGGTGTTGTTCTGGGTTTTGTATTTTCCTCCTTCAATGGTCATAAGTCAAGATTTGTTCCAGCACTGGAAATACTCGGGCAGAGTAGAGCAATGACATCATTTTGAGAGCAGACTGGGCCCTGGGGATTTAAATAGAAAACTACTAAAGCTTTCAGTAACATAATTACAAATTTATATTCAAATTAGGTCTTTTAAACTACATCATTCTTCTGATTACTGGATTCAAGGTAAAAGACATTAAAAATATAATCTTCATTATTTTCCCTTTATGGCTGGTTGTTTTCTAGACAAACATGCTGGCTGCAGCATAAAGCCAAATTTCTTTATTAAAATGTCACATGCTATTCTTTCTTAAATTTCTCTGAACAACAAAGAAGGTTTTAGAAGAAATACCTGACCATCAATTGGATTTCCAATCATTAAATAAGAAAAATGATGAAAAAGAGAGCTGAAGAGGAATTCTGTACTGCATTGCAGTTCTCATTCCCTTTCCTAAAACTAATGGTTATTCAGTGGTCATAAAATAGCATCCACAGACAAAAAGGCACCAATTCCATATAATGCATTTATTGAAATAATAAAATTATCTGAACCAAAGGCTATATTGTTATTAAAATGAGACAATACACAGTTCTAATAGCTTCATAACTTTGTGCAGTACTTTACCAAGCCTAAAACAGAATAGGCACCCATTCCACAACTGAAATTCAAGTAATGAAACATGATGAAATTCAACATAAAAGATAGGTGAAAATATAAAAGACTAGGAAAAAAATAATAAAGTGGATGACTGAAATCACAGTTCTATCAGCATTCATATAAAAGCCTCCCAGCACAGTAAATGAGGCTGTGATATTTGCCTTCATAAACTGCAAGTAGGTTTTTGTTGTTGTTTGCTTCATTATAAAATTTGTTTTCCTGACTGAATAGAAAAGACAGGGCCAGGCAGGACCTGCCCAGCAGGCAGAGCTGTGCACTGCAGAGATCCTGGTTCTCCTCTCCGAGGTGTGCACAGTGAATCCTTCCCATGCAATGAGATTTGTCCCCCAAGTGAGGCTGCCAAGCTGCTCCCATGACACAAGGAGGGCATGGGGAACACCAGGGAGAAAGAAATTGTCCAGGTCCCTTTCAATTGTCATGAGAACACAGAGCTACAAGGAAAAGGAAATTACTGTGTTTGCACCTGAACTCTGACCATTTCCTCCATCAAATGTGTTTTTATTTCAGAAGTTATGTCAATGTGTGTCACAACAGGGCTTCCTAGAGAAGCATGTCCTTCCTCCACAGCTGGATGTCATTGCAGAGATAAAGACTTACAGAACACAGGTGAAGGATCTGCCTCACATCTGAATGCAGGAGGATGGACCAGACTTCACCACTGACCTTTACTTGCCAAAAAATTATAGATGAAGACCAAGAAAATGAATATTTTAAAGGACTTAATTTTTTTTAAGAAATGTCAAAGTGTTCTGTTGAAAGGATCCAACTCTTATCAAGAAAAAAAGCTGCCCAACCAGTTAGAATTTCATTTTTTTTCCTACAAATGCCAGTATCCTCAGTGCTCACTAATCAATTAGAAGAAAAAAACACCAAAAAACCACCAAAGCTCCATAGGTGTTAGAATTTTCTTTTCAGAAGTAGTGATAGAACAAAATGGATTCATTAACATTCATAATTTTCTTAACTGAAGTGATAAGGGACCATCTAGCTTGTCAATCTGGTGTGCAACAATATTTTTTAACTGACTACCCCAAATTAATTTATGCTGAGAATGGAGCTCAATGCACCTCATTATAATAGCCTGTGCCATGCAATTCAAAGATAAATACACACATTTTTATCTCTGAGTAGGATAAACCTGGAATAAGCCTCCTAAAATTAATTGGGGTTACTGCAGTCTTACTCTGGTGTCACTCAGATCTGTATGTGGTCTAGAATTAATACAGAATATTTGCACAATGGTAGATGGATTCTGCTGCAGGAAGGGATTCAGATGTTTGTGAACAGCATGAAAAGTTCCTCACCTAAGAAAGGGATTAAGCAATCACCACCCAAGAAGTGAGGCCATCATTTGGCTCTGTGCATGTATTTAATTGTCCCTGCAGAGGAGTCACTCTCAGCTGAGTGCTGCTCTCCAGTTTCCATTATGCTCCAGAATAATAAGACTGACTTTGAATCAGCATTTCAGTCTTCCTAGAAAGGTCATAACTGGACATTCCAGACCCTGAACTTACAAAAATAAAACACTCAGTTACCCCAGTCTTGCACATTAGCCCACAGAGGGCTCCATTCTTCCCTTTTTCAGCCCTATCAACAATGAAATCTTTCAAATGCATAGACTTAAAACTGGTTTACCAAATCTTACCCATACTGCAGGCTACATCTGAAGAGAAAGCAGTTGCTCTATTTTATCCCCAAAAAAACTTACTATGAGTTAAAACAAACCAGAACAGCTGATTAGAAATATGGAAAGAGAGATAATAACACAGTATGTATTCTGTGTAAATGCTAGACTAACTGTGTCTTCCTGTTCTGTTTAGATGGCTACCATGTAAAACTCAATTATAGCCCTGGCAGGAGGAGTCTCTCTTTGTGTTTCAGAAATGTGTGACTTTCTGCAGAGCCTGCTCAGCAATATGTGTGATACACCAGAGAAGCCCATAAATAACAAGCAGCTGGGGCCAGTACGGGTTCCATTGATGCTGATGGTTCCCTTTTCATATGGCTGACAATTTTAATAAAAAAGATTAAATCCCAGAGTGGTTTTAACTTTATCATTCAATATAACTGACACTGCAGGAAGTGCAATATGCAGTTAGAAGGAAAATTAACTGTGTTCTAGATAGCATATCCATCATGCATGAGCAGTGTAACAACTTGGGGTAATCACTACTGCTTTTTTCATTTAGCTAAAAATAAATATTGAAAACAGAAGTTAATCAACTGTACTGTGAAAAAATAATCTTTCCATCTTAAATCATATTGACATTCACATAACTATCAAGATGCTCATGGGCAAGTCTCCCCAGTAAGGATGGAAGTAGAATACTGCTGCTACTCCAAATAACCAAGTCATTATAGGATGGGCTCTTTATGAGAGGTTCTCTGTGTCTGTGAAAGCTTTCCTGATGGAGGTGAGCCAATAACTCCTGTCTGTTCCAGTCTTACCCCGCTGGCCACGTCAGCTGTGCCATTCTGGCACTGTCCCTGCACAGCAGCACTTGGGGCAGGATTGCTCCCAGGGGAACATTTCCTGCTGATCAGCCCAGCAGCTGCAGCTCTCAGCGCTGCCCCACACAAAGCTGTGCTCCTGCTGTGCCACAGCATCCCCCAGCCCAGCTGGCACAAGGAATCACCCACGTGGCTTTACCCAGGCCTTTTACCCCGGCCATCACCCACAGGGCTCAGCACACTACCAGGAAAAGCAGCAGGGGGAATATTTACCTTTCTAAATACATCAGTTATTGTGCTTCAGTTTCCCATCTAATATTATGACTTCTGGCATTCACTTTCCCATACTTGGACGATTGGAAAATACATTTTTCTGACAATTACCAAACTAATATATTGAAATGCTTTGCTTGCAAATAATGAAAAACTAACTAGAAACACTCCCATTTGAAAAGCTTCAACAATTACAATCTAGAGACAGCACCCACTGAGTGTTGCAGTAACCTGACAGTTCCTTGGACAGAAGATTCACATTAAATGAATGTTTGATATATAAAGAAAGAGCTCACCACAAGATCTGATAAAAACAGCTTAAGACTTTCAAGTGAACTAAGATTAGAATTACAGGTTACCCTGGTTACAGCTGCTGGTGAATTTCAAAAGCAGTTTGAATTAGCCTGAATCATTCATTGCAAGCCTTAGCTAACATATGAATGAAAAAAACTGACACAAAGAATTATCACTTGGGAAGGCAATTCTGATCTGAACTGTTGTTACTAATTGTAAACAAATTTTTAATTAGTTTTGCTCAATGACTTCAGGTTCTCCTATTATTGGTAGTACCTCAATTGTTATTTGCAAATAAGCAGAGACTCTGCTAAATAAGTTATAGAGACTTTGTAATTAATTTTTATATGATCTACACCTCTTGATAAATCCACTGGGAAATTAACTCAGCTGGATATTACCACAATTATTTGTATTGAACTCTTTCTAATCTTCTACAGAAAAAATTACTGTAATAAAATATATAGACTAGGAAGAGTTCACAAAGCTGTATTTCAACTAAACATTAAAAATTCAGTGAAATACCATGAAACCTACTCAAAAAACTAAGTATTAATACTTAAGAAATTGTGAAGGAATGTAGCAATTGTTCAGTTAAAAGAGATCAAAGAGAGGGAAATGGTCATTTTCCCAGCAGACAGAGCAAATATTATCCCTCTTTTGAAATACACTAAATATTTATCCAGATAATAATGTGTTTTCTTCTAGAGCTAACTCATCTTCAGTGATACTGTTTTATGGGAGAGGTCCTGACAGAGAGATTTAATGCTGGGGGGAAAAAAATAAAAGAGACAGTTAAATAGTCTAGAAGAATTGCATAGCAAAGTTACCTAATGTCAATCTGCAGTGTGCCCTGAGCTTAAAACACTCTGAGAATGAAGCTCCCTGAGCTTCACAATCTATTTTGGCCATTATTCATGAGCTAATGTTATAAATGACCTTCCTTGGCAAAAAGGCAAAAAAAGTGAAACCCAACACAGTGTTCTTTCTATGCAGAAGCCCCATAATGAAAGCAATCTGAAGATCAATCACTGACAATTCTAGCTCCTGCTAAAAGCCAACAATTTTATGAATAGCAACATTTTCTCAGCCAGGACCTAACAAGGCAACCAACTCCTATCCTGCAGTCCTGCAAACATCTGTTATCAATAACAACTTTGCCTACTGTTTATATCGTCCTCCAAGAAGAAAAGAAACAGCCATGGGTTCACTGACAATTGAGATTTGGATGCACTTGAATCTTCCACTAGTTGTCAATAGCTCATTAAATGTAACAGCTTCACAACCAAGATATAGAAATGAAAGATGTAAATTAAGGCATTTTAATATTGAGGCATGAATTAAAAGCCTAAGAGTTTTCTAAATGCCAGCTTAACGACAAAGGTCAATGATTATCAGCCCAGTTGCTCAAAGTGACACAGCAGGTTTGGGATCTGTGTGCAGAACACAATGCTGAAATTCCATGAGAACCCAGGACTCTTAACTCAGTAAGCTTTCCACTTGTGCCTGTGGCTCCTTTTAAAGATATTTGATGTTTTCTAAGGCTTCCTCAAGTCCATATTTCCCACTCTCCTAGATATCCCACAGTCAAAAACTAAGTTAGATGAATTTACACCCTTTGTGTTGAAGCAGAGCAAATATGAATTTAGTGTAAGATTCTGAGTTAGTGAAACTAAGGTTAAATGGCCTAAGTTTGTACAACAGTTTCTAGAATAAGGCACCTCTTGAGTCTCTGTTTCCAGCTCAAAGAATTATCATATTTCATTAACAAATTGTCCAACAACTCCTTATGATAACCCAGTTTGTTCCCACTCCAACACTTCCATTTCAACAACCCTTTCCTCCAGCTGCTCAGTCTTCTCTTTGTAGAGATTTCTGGACTGTAGTTGTAGGATTTGCTCTCTATCTCTCTCCCTCATTTAGTCCCTCCTAACTTCAATATATTTATACAACACCCCTTCCTTTCCCCCTCTATTCTGGTAATCAGATTTTGGAATTTCTTTTTAGGGGAAACTTCCCAGTGTGACCATTCACAAGACTGGCAGCCCCACTCACACGACCCCAGATTGTCACTGCTGGAACTGAAGCCCCTTTTTAGGGCCCTGACAGGTCCCTGTGTGTCTCCCAAATCCCACACTCACCCCAGGTTTGTTTCCCATAGCTGACTCACAGTTATCTTGTTCCATGGAGCAATTTATTCCTGGTGCAATGACACAGAAACAGCCCAGCCTGGTGCCTCTGGGGAGGACCCCAAACACTGCAAACCCTGGGCTTTTATCCCCTCACAGGCTGAGGCTTCAGCTCCTGCCTGTCCCTGGCTGAGCCACAGGTGCCCTTGGTTATCCCGAGGGTCAGCAATTCACAGCCCCTCCCACCTGCACAGATTGGATTCCTCAGCACCACCCTCTGCTGGACTCCCCAGAGTCCATTCTTCCCACTTAAATGGGGTGGGTGAAAACAATCTATGTAGTTTTACTCCAAACAAACAAACAGAAACAAAGTCAACAGAGCTGCCTGTACTTTCCAGAGCTAACATAACTGCTCAATAACCTAAAGTTTAGTAGCAAAACATCCTCTAGCAAATGGAAAGCTCATTTTAAGTGATAAATCAGCAAAGAGACTCAACCAGTGCCCTCACACAAGCGTGACAGACCCACTTGCACCTGATATGCACTTTGCAGTTCAAAGATAACACTTTATGCTCAGCAAGGGTTGTGAGACTTTATCTTTTTCCCACTGGAAATGCAATTGGGAAGCAGCTAATGGACATATCAGAGAGCAGCAGAAACAGTTGTTCCACAACGAAGGACAGACCAGGAGCTGAGGCTGACCAAGCCAATCTTACCTGTCTGGTGCAGTGCCACAGCATCCAGGCAGAGCTGAGCTGTACACGCTCAGGTGGCCATCCAGTGATCCTCTGATAAGATGCAATAACAAAACAAGTCCAAGGTAAATTCTGAAACCCCATTTGGCAATTTAGGATAGGAGGAAACAGGGCTAGCTACTAGGCAGCTTGGGGAAGGAGTAGGAACCACAGCTCCAGATCCTGAAGAGGAGAAATGCAGAGGGGGAGTGGGTGGTGATCCCAGCTGAGGCTGCTCCAGACAATCACAGCTCGTTAATGTCCTCAGGGCCCTGGAAAACCATTCTCCTACAGAGAGCAGTGTCCTGCACTCTTGTAGGCACAGTTTGGGGTCACTGGGATGGGGCTGTGCTGTGTGCACACAGTTTGGGGTCACTGGGATGGGGCTGTGCTGTGTGCACACAGTTTGGGGTCACTGGGATGGGGCTGTGCTGCAGGCACAGTTTGGGGTCACTGGGATGGGGCTGTGCTGTAGGCACAGTTTGGGGTCACTGGGATGGGCTGGCCCAGCCTCATCCCCAGTGGGCACAGCTGGGAGCAGCAGGTGAGCAGCACTGGCAGCAATGAGCCATGGAGTGCCCAGGTGTGCTGAGCAGCCACCAAAGGGAGCAGAGGGCACACAGGGGCAGTGCATGCAAGATGAAGAGTGTAAAAGGTTGTACTGTAGGGCAATAAAGGGCTGCAGGTGTTTGAAGCCTTCTTTGGTGTTGGTTGTGCCTCCACCGTCATCCTGACACCGCCCCAGCAAACGGTGTCAGCTCCATCTTAGCAGGAGCCCTTGGAGGGGCTGAGGATGGTTCCTGCCCTGGAAGATGTGTCTGTCCCACGCACACACACCATGGTCCCGTGGCACTCGCATCAGGGGCTCCTCAGGTGGCTGAATCCCATGAGAAACAAGAGCTGCTGCTGCCACTAGGAGCTCAAGGAGCTGCCAGCACCTTCCCAAAGGTGCTTAAAAAGTGGCACTTTGATCCTGCTGATCCTGTCTGAACACTCCCTGCACAGCTTCACACTGTTAGCAAACCTTATTGATCCTTTAACAGAGTAACCTTCTCATGAACTAATGGGTTAGGATGGACAGCTCCCAGACAAATAACTTATATGTACAGAATTATGTGCTGGCAACAATTCATCTTTCTTTTCCTCATATAAAATATTCTTTGCCTGGTACCTCGTTGAAATAACCTAACCTTTCACTTTTGTGCCGCTAAAAAAGATTTATAGCAGCTGAAATCTGCCTGTAGTCCACATTTTAGCTCCCAAAACAATTTCAATACTTTGCTATACTGGAAGTGTTTCATCTAGAGACAGAACATCTTTAAAAGAAAATAAAATCTGACAAAAATAAAGGTTCTAAACAATACAGTCTGGCCTGATAAATATAGGCAATGAAAGGAATTTGCTAATATTCTCCACCATAGGTAAGTGAATTTCAAGGCAGAAGAAAAGATTATTTTCCACTATAAATTTAAACAATCTCATTTTGATCCTGGGTGAAAAAGAAAGGCCAAAAGAAAATAGAAGAAGTAGAGAACCTGGACATATAATTTTGCTAGAAGAATGTAATAATTTTCATCAGAAATACATCTATAGTAAAATGAAAATTTTTAGAAGTTATTAGTTCTGCCTGAGATGCAATCCTGATACTGTATGTCTAATGTTTCCCAATTTCTGAGCAAGTATGTTAAAAGTTTTTAGATGAAATGAAAAGCAAATCACAGACCACTGTATTCTCTGAATCAGTTTTTCAAAGTAAAGAGCATTGAAAACTGTAATTTAGTTTTGGGCCTTTGGAATTTCCTAACAAAAGTACCATTATCATGATTTTTTAAATCAACCAGCAATAACAAATAAACAGTTCACTTGATTTATGCCAGTGAATCTCCAAAAAAGTGAACAAATTGCAAAGATAAATTTCTCTAAATAAACTTTTCACATACAATTTTAAGGTCTCAGAATTTATTGCTACAAAATTATAGACACAGAGGGTTTAATGAGCAAATTCACTTTCTTAAATCTGTGGGGGGGGGGGGAGAAAAGGTGCTTAGAATGTTTCTGAGACCTTTTCCTGACCTAAAAAACACAGAAAGTGCCCAGTGCTGTGCAGCCCCTGATTAACACTGCTGTCCCAAAGTGAATCCAAACACCAAAGTGTTTGGATTGATTCACCAAAGTGAATCAAACACAGGTGCTGGGAATTTCCAGTGCCTCCAAGTTTAAGTGGCAAATACCAGAATTGCAAACATCTTAGTTTCCTTTGGTACCTGATGTCCAGATCCAGTTTTTGTTAGCTAAGCTCACTTAGGGAATTAGCTTTTAATACCCCATTATTACAGCATGAAAAGTGTATAATTTCATTTCTGTATTTTAATATTTTGTCTTTATGACTTTTCTTTTTTTAATTCTTTTAGCTACACTTACTTCTACTGCAAAAAAGAATTCACCAACTTTCATCAAAATTCTGACTTTTGAAGGCACTTGATGTGTCAACAAAGCTGTATTATTATTATTATTTTCTGTAAAGAGGGAAAACACTGCCCTCTAATAGAAACAAAGGAGGAAAGAAAATTATTTGAACCATTAAAATGTGTCTGCAGCAAACCATTTAAAGAACAATAGCAAGAGGGAGCTTTACTGAAAGGATAATGAGAAAATCACTTAGCAGTTGGTACAAAGAGTGTTTATATGTGAAGACTCTCCCTTGTAGCTTTGTGGTTTCCAGAAAACAAGCAACACTGGGAGGACACAGACAGGGCAAAGCAACTCAGTTGAGGAACTCTTTACAACTTAAAGGTGTCATTGGCCGTGCCTCCCCATGCCCTGGTGTGAAGCAGAATGGGTTAACATTTGTCTGAAGAGTTTTCTTCCCCACAGAACTTGAGCTAAATACAGGCATAGGCACTGGCAATGCAAACCCTCTGCTGATAAGCAGCATTTTTTAACTGCTGTGAATATCTGTTTACTTACCCTGCAACCATCAGCATCATACTGTAGATATGAGTTGGTTTGAAAACGTTTCTAGTCACATTTTGCCAAGGTTTCCCTCATTTATTTTGCTTTTGGACCTTTGTTTTGCTAAGTACAGTTCAGAGAATGCAGGATCTGACTTGGAGAGGATTTAAGGGGGCCTTTCATGTAAGTGTGCAAACTGCACTGATAATAATAAAATCTAATAAAGAGTGAAATAAAATAGAATAAACTTGGGGCAAGTACTTTTCATAACGGAAGAAATAAGCTCCTCTTCAGCCTTAAGTTCCTGAAGTATTTCCCTGTTATAATTACTTTTTCAGTCTTTTTAAAGTAAGGAAATGGCATTTTCACAGAGAGAAAAAAACCCCATGACATGGGAAGATTACTTGGATGCATCATCATCACTCTGGAATGCTTACTTGAACCTGTGGCTCCCACATTACATTAAATTATAAAAATAAATATCATAGTTTCCTTTCAGCTTTCTTTCTGGTTGGTGAATAATTTGAAAGATTGAATTTCCTGCCCCATGGACAAGAGTCCCCTCTTCTCACAGTAATATTCCTTTGTCTTGTCCTGAGGACAGACAAGATGTGGAACTGCCTGAAAAATTTACTTATGAAGTTAGTCCAGCAGAGCAGAAGTAGCAAAAACACTTTTATGTGACTACAATGAAATAACAGAGCATGTGAGTTTATAGAACCATTACCTGAACCCTTTCCATGGCCATTACATTCACATCTCAAATAGAAAAGAATTTCAATGGAGTAAAATATCCTCTATTGACTAACATTTTCATTATAGGGAACCACAGAGCTCAGAAGAGAATTGTCTGTTCTGTTGGTTTCTAATAGGTGTTTATTATCCCCAGGCATGCTGCAGTGGAGAATACTGCAGGTGATTAATGACTTTACCTGCTGCAAGAGCAATTGCAGAAATGTCCATCTCATTTTTTTATTAGAGATACACCACTAAAGTGTAAATATCCAAGTATTTGTAGAGGAGGACACTTGGGAATCAATAAGGAATAGACTCAGTTACCTTAAGAGCCATATAATCTGGAGTTTAGAAGTTATACCTTTCATAAACTGACTTTTCCCTACTGGTAGTAATTTGAGTTACAGAATAGCTTCATCTTTCAGATGAATTGGTTTGGAAACATCTTGTCACAGAAAGAACTATTCTATCTGTGCTGAAAATAGACCACCAGTCTGGGCTGAGTGTGCCACGTGCATTACAAGTTGTGGCTTATCTAGTCCTGCACTAACTCCAGCTTTAGAATCACACTGATTTGAAATTGTTTGGCTCAGCTGACATGGCTCAGGTCGATGTAATTCAGTGCATTTTTCATGAAGCCATTTTTCTGCAGGTGAGGTCCAGCTTCCTCTTTGAGCTCTGCCAGTGTTTTTGTACCTGCAGATGCCTAGGAGTTTCCATGCTGTTAACAAAATCATGTGTGTCAAAGATAAAATTCTCATTTCCAATGAAGGAGGGAAGGAATAACTACAAACCCCAGAGCTCAGATAGCATGGCATTCATCTTGCACATTAAAAGTACAGGTTAAGGCTATTAATCTGGAGCAGCAATTAAAATGTAAGCCTCCCATATGACATTTTCTAAGTATTTTAAGTGCTGGGTGCCTGGCTGTTCTCAGGTAGACAATTTTCTGTCTCATTTTCTTTGTTGATAATGGCTATTTTGTGAATGTCTTTTTCTATCTCTCATTTTGACCAGGTCTTCCATTCCACATCTGTCCAAAGTCTGGAATCAGGAAAGATTCGGTTTAGGGGATTCAGCAATTTTCCAACAGAAAACCTCTAAATCTTTTACAGAACATTCCCAGGTGATTCTACTTGTGAACATTTATTACCCTGAAGGCTTCCACTTCACTGAATTTCAAAAGTCTTTTGCAGATGAGGTGCTGAAAACATTCAGATAAAGGTTACAAGAACCCTCTATAATATGAAGTGGCAGGCAGCCTAAGAATAAGAATTGCTACTACTTCTTCCAATAAAAGTTACCTAGGATAGCACTGTAATAATGATGGCATTAGAGAACATTAATGTCTGCAATTCCCAGGTGGAATGTTGTCCTGTAACCTACAGATTTGTCTGGGATAATTCCCCCTTTTGCTGTATCCAAGTGCCCTAGCAGCTAACCTTTCAGCCCCAAGAACATCAGAAACAGCAGCTCCAGCTCCACAGAGAGGCTCCCTGACCCAGCTGCTGCTTTGTCACAAATCACAAACTAATCTCAGTTAAAGCAGCACAACTCCTAAAGCATAACCTCATTAATTACCAATGCTGCATAATGGCTTCGTGCAGGTTTCAGGTCATCACCACAATACTCAGGAAAAGAATATTGTATAGCCAGTCCTGAGGCATCCACAGTACTATTTCCAAGTGTGAGTCATCATTCCTCTTTAAATTCAATTCCAGGGGTTCAGATTTCAGGCAGGATATTTCTTTTCAACAAGTCAAAAGTCCTAAACCCCCCCCAGTTTCAAGCTGTGAAACTCCTCTGCCTCCTGTGGAGCAGTTTCTGCTATTAAATGGTGTGAATGATATCAGAATCAGGCACCACCTCTCTGAACACTCATGGCTGCTTCTCTCCTGTGTCTCTGCTGCTTGTGCCCTCTCAGTGCCTTCAGGTCCTGCCTGAGCTTCCCTCACAGCATTTCAGCTGCAGGAGGCACTGCAAAAGCATGTTGCTTTGCCATCACATTGCATTTCCCTTATTTTTCCCTCTTTAATGGAATCATTAATTTTCCTGAGATTACTTTTTCAGTAATAAAAAATGAACATAAAACCCCCTGCATAATTAATCTTTCAACCCTCCTTCCTCATTTCACCAATCACAGATTTTTCAGAGCCACATTTTCTTAAGCAGCTCATGCAAACCAAACCATCACTGTCTCCTTCCTCTCAAAAGTCTTGTAGTATAACCCCCATAACACTCCCAATCTCATTCCTTTCTTCCATATTTCCATCTTAATAAAGCAATAGATGAAACAAAGTTCCTAGCAAGTAAAGACAACAATGTATTCTCAGCCCCTGATAGCCTTGTCACTGTTTTCTCAAACAACATCTCTTAAATTGCCAGCTGGATCTCTCTCTTTTTAAATTCTGGATATCTACTTGTTCCCTCCCAGGCTTGACCTTCTATCTAACATTTGGTCTATGAAAACATGCAGGAGCAAATGGAAAAAAACCCTTGGATTTTCATCTCTGGCTCCTGTGGTGTTTCAGCAAAAGCAAAGTCAGTTACCTCCAGCAAAAACTGACAAATCCACAACATTCTGTGAGTACATTTCCTACATGTTTCTGAAATACTGCAATGCAATATTTTGCTTTGCACTTTTGCTTGGTGAGAGAAACTATTTGTGCAGCTTTTCCTTTCATCTCAACCAAAGAAAATCATGTGTCTAGTACCTGTCATATGTACATGGCCATACTGGCAGGAAACTTGCATAAAACACATTTGCTTGTTTTATCTAAATAATCCCATTACCTGCCAGCAAATAGTGTAAACAATGCAATGCACAGAAACAGATATCAAACTGGATTTGAGTCAGTAAGCTTGGGAGGAAAGCACTAACTTATGTCTCAGAGTGTGGGAAATATAATCCTAGCAGGTATGTTTAAGTCTTATTTTGTTCACATCAAAGCCTGGTTGCAGGGACAGCTCCTTTCATTTCCCTGGGAACCAATCTAAGGATGGGATATTCATAGAAAAACAGGTGGCTGGAGACAGCTGGCAGAGAATAAATACCCAGCTTTAAGGCAACTCAAGCATAATGACATGAATCCTCCAATTTCTAACTTTGTAGCTTGCTTTTCAACAAACACTTGAAAACTGAGGATTTTAAAGAGAGGCAGGTTAGAAGGGTAAAGTGCCTCTGAACCAGTCTCACCTACCCAACTGGATCAGTGGGGAAGGAAAGTGTTGCTATAGGACACAAAAGAACACAAGCGCACACTGCTGCCCTCAAGGTGAAGAAAAAAAGGAAGTTTTTTATCTGACTCCAGCATTTATACTTTTCCAAAAGTGACAGTGAATTGGAGGGTGACAGTGCCACCTCTCCAATGACACTGGACAAACCAACAGTTTATCAAATTTCTCTTCCTCCGTAAAAGAACACAAAACAATGGGTCATTTACAGAAAATGTGTGGAAAAGTTCGTTACAAGAATGTAAACATCAAAAAGCTTAAAAAATCTTAAAAATTCAAAGCAACAGGAAAGCACCCAGTGGCTTTCCATTCTTGTCCAAATCTGTCTCGATTTGGCTTCTCAACCCATTCTACAAGTTGGTCTTAAAGCCAAATGTGCTTTCTCCTTCCCCCAACCCTGTCTTGGGAGGAAATCACAGAACCATAGAATATGAGAGACTGAAGAGACCCTTCAGGACCCCTGAATCCAGCTGCTGGCCCTGGACAGGAGAAGCCCAGCAATCCCCCTGTGCCTGGGGGCCTTCCCCAGTTACAAACACCAGCAGGGCTGCCCTGTGCCCTGGCACTTGCTCCTGTCAGACCCACCTGCTGACCTCAGCCCTCTCTGCCCTCAAGGGAGTGGGCAGCTCCTCCCAACTCAGTCTTGTCACAAACTTGGGGTTCCTTCAAGTTCTGTGTCAATGACACTGAAGGAATGATTGCTGATTTGCTGTACCTTCTGCGAGCCAGAGAGAAGTCTGATAAGAGGATCCATGTTTACCCCTGAAAGAATTTCCTACTAAAGTTGTTAACATAGAAACCAAGAAACAAAGAAGGATAAATAATAGAAACCTGCAACTGTCTATTCCAATAAGCACTTTGTCTTTCATGACCAATGAGTAAATTGTAACTTTACTGAGTTTTTAAGAATGTATAAAAAGCATGCGTGCTAGAATAAAAGTAGAGTTTGAAGCTTTCTGAAAATGAAGTGTGTTATTTTGTATTGTCTCCAACTCAACTATGACAAGAAGTGATGTCAAAGGACAAGAAACAAGAGGATAAAAAAAAAGTGTAAAGAACAAAGGAAAAAGAATGTGGAAGGGAGAACCAATAGAAGCCTTCAAAAACAGAATAAAAACTGGGCTGTGTAGACTGGGATGTAGATTAGTCTGCTGAAAATTAACCTGAATATCTGTGCCACTTCCTATTTATACCACTTATTACCTAGTCTTCCTCTGTACAGCATGTTTGTGGAGCCAGGTTTTGTTCCAGACTAGCATTAGGGACAAGAGATTTAAGAGACAAACCTGCACAGTTACAGGAGACACACAACGACACATGAGACAAATTGAAATGGCAGCACTGCACTTCTATGGAAAGATGTAACATGTGGCAGTGAAAAAATACCTCTGGCCAAACAGCTTTCACTGAAACTCGGCTAAAAAAGCTTTGTGCTTCTTAAGGGTTTGACTTATAAAAAAGAAATTATATGTAAGCTGCAGGCAACATTCAACGTCCCTTACTCCGAGCCCAGAATCCAGTAACAAAGATGGTTAAGTAGCTCAAAATGTGAACCAAGTTTTAATGATATTTAAATTCTCAACATTATTTAAAGAAAAATAACATAATGAGTACATCACAGAGCAGAGATAAAAACTGTAGTCCCCAAACAACCAAAAGCCTAAGCATGAGGCTGGGATAGTCATAGGAACAGTGCATACTTAGCACCCAAATCTGTTATGGGTTTCACACATCAAACACTTTCATGGATCCCATTAGAGTACTATGAATGGAGACAAACATTAAAATGTATTCACTGTCCTTCTGTAGTTTTAATTCAATCCAGGCATGAGTTGAATATGAATTTGTGAAAATCAGTTTTCACCTTGTGTTATAAGAGTGAATTGTGAAAAAGGTCTTTTTATGAAAAGCCCCATCCTTGCAGAAAAACTGAGAAATAGAGGGTGAACACAAAAGTGAATGGATAATAGAAATGCCTTTGAGACAGTAAAGAATGAACAAAAGAGGCTAATATTCTGTAAATAGTGTCTTTGAGTTTTGCACAGCATTTCAAATGAAAGCAGGAAAAAACCATACTTCTGTGTAGTTCAAGCTATCATTCTATCATTCCCAGTTCTTTCCTACCTCTCAAGTCACATCACTGCAGCTACAACCAAATAAACCCAGGGCAGGGATGTTTTCCATGCCAGGAACAGCTCCTAAGTCACCTCAGAGAGGGTGTTGGGGTTCTTAGTGGTGGCCTTAACCAGCAGAGTGTTAAAATGTCAGTGCTGATGGAGCTGCCCACTGACTAATAGTGCTTCTCACTGGGAGCAGAGTGCAGCTCTGGTTTGTCACCTGTATGTGTTCCCAGGGAACTTGGCACACTCTAAATTTTACCATCAAATGGTTTGAAACCTTCTCACCCTGGCCAGGAATGTGAAACTCCAAGAGAACCAGAATCAGTCTCCCTGAATTGTAACGAGCTTCCTTAAAGAGGAGTGAGGGCAGCAGAAGGACATTCTGCCAGACCTTGAGCAGAGGGGATTTTAGGGCTCCAGGACCTGCCAGAGGTGGAAAACAATTCCTGTTGTGTGGGGAGGGGAGGGTGAACAGCAAGGGGAAACAGGGAGGAGCTGACTGGCATTATTTAAGGATGGCATTCTTTAGGGAAGCCTGTGGTAGCTGGGAGACATTGAGTTCCAAAGGAAACAGACCCTCGCCTTTTCCCATGTCCTAGAGCAAGAGTCATCAAGCTTCTTGATTATATACACCCAAATTACCAGATGCTGTCACTTCACAACACAGGTTGAAAAACATTTCAGCATCTCAAACAATGAGGAGGAGGAAAATGTTAATAGAAATGGAGATGTCAGGAAGAAATCCCTGGGCATTTTGGCAATGTGATGGGATTTTATCAGTTCATCTGGTTAATCCAATTTAGCTGGTTATTGCTGCAAAAGTAATCCAATTTATCTGCTTGTTCCTGACAAAAATATAAAGGAAACAGAAAAAAAACTCTTCCAATTGATAAAACATATTCTATAATACTCTAAGTTTCCTGCAAAGTCTCAGAGTAAGGTGGTTTTAAGACTGACTCAGAAACTTCTGAAATAAGTTGAGATAAATTACATTTTTTTTAATATACATGTAAACTGTGACTTCCCATTAGGGGAGACAGTAAATGCTGCAGGGAAAGGTAGTATCAGAATTTTTATTATGTTACAGGAGTTTATTTTCTGCTAACACCTCCAACTGACCCTGAGAGTAGATTAATGACATAGAATTCTGACCAAAACAAATCAGGGAGTCCTTTTTTCGTTTTCTCTCAATATATACCACAGCTTTATAACAGATTTTGTCAACAACAACACCAACAAATTTTTTTATCTGCTAGCTTTTCACACCAAAAAGCCAATTTTGTAAAGCAATTCCTGAGCTCTCAGAGTGCCATTTAGTATTTTAAAAAGTGCAGAGTAAAATTTTTAGAGCCAGTGCAGACAAAAGGGATTTTCTCCCCCTTCCCATCTCTGCTAGTTCATTACAAGCCCATATTATCTGCTGAGCTCTACACCTGCACAGCACAGCATTGCTGTTATAGAGATGCTTTTAGAGAGGATGTGGAGAGAGGCTGGTAAATAAATTTACATGGACGGTGGAGGTGATGTTGGAGGTCAGCCCAGCCCAGGAGCTCTGGTGAGGAGCTGGAAATCACCACAGGCAGGGGATGCTGAAATGGCCCTGCAGCCTCCCAGGGCTGGGGCTGCTGGATCTTTTGCTGATCAGGACAGATTATCCCTCCTGTTTAAATAAGCCCAAGCAGTGGGTTTGTTTAAACACATCTGCTTTAGTGCAGAAGAGAAGCAAACACCAGTAGTTGTTTCTTCCTTATTTTCATTGCTGTGGTTGTAACTCTTAATTCTAAAAAGGAGATAATATCTTCCAGATAATTCTTCCTTGCCTTTCCCCACTCCTTCCCCCTTGAAAGTCTGTTCTTAAAATATACATATATAGAAAGAAGCAGGCAGGTAGGAAAAGAGGAAAATAGTATCTGGAAAACATGAACATTCTGTCTGAATATCTTTAGGGAAAAAAGGATGGCGTGGTTCCAGTCCTAAGCCCATTGTACAGAATACTACAAATATACAGCCAACGGTTTTATTGCAAATCTTCAAAACATGCTGGTTTTTCCTCATGAAAAATTTATTTTTGAGGCTCATAAGGACTGTGAATAAAAAAACTTTGACTTTCTTTTAAGAGAAAAATGCTGAATTCTTGCAAGACAGTGTTTGAAAACTTAAATCCTGACTGTTCAAACACCTATCTTCCAATCCACTCAAGTTCAAAACAGAACATTTGAAACTGTCATAAATTGTCAGAGACAGTTAACAGTAGAATAATAAATTCACAATGATTTTACCTTTAAGAATCTCTGTTCAATTTTTTGTCAAATCTGGAACACCCAAAGGAAGAAGCCTGAAGACTTCTCAGAATGAGAGAAAATTTCTGAAGATTCTTAGCATCCTCTCAGCTAAGAATATTTGTTAAGGTATTTGCACAGATCTTAAGGAAAGAAAACACTTGGTAAGATAAACTTCATTTTGCTTCTCATTACTGACAATTGTAACAAAATATATCTTTGTAAGACACCCCAAATGAGGTTGGGCTTCATTTATTGTCTGTTTTCTAAAAGCTAGGGCCAAATTCAGCCCTTGAATTATTTCCATCTTTCATTTACGAGCAGCTGAAATCTCCCTTACCATCAGAAATTACTCTGAAGACCTCCCAGCAGATTTTCACCCAAGCTCAGGGTTATTTTGCCTAAGGTTTAGTGGACAACTTTTGAAGTCCCTACCCACAAAATTTCCAAAAATTAATCTATATGAGCATGGATCACTTTTGGTTTGTGAAATGGACACCTACATGTAAGTATTCTGAGGTGTCTGAAATCTGGTTTGAATTAAATCAAAACACATAAAATACATTTCTACATGTTCTCCTTACAGATTTATACATTACTCAATCTCCTCTGTAGGGAGCAACCTCTGCCCTTCTCATCAGGATGGAAATTACTGAATATTTCTGGCAGAACACATACATGTGAGCCATGCTGCTCCTCCAGCATTTGTAATAACCCAATCTTGAACAAGCACTCAAGGCAGGCCAGCAGTGTCTGGTTGTGCTGGCTGCAGCACCAGCATCCAGGCTGATGGGCACAGTGTTTTTCTGGGAGGAAGTCTGCAGCTGATGGCTGCCCTGCTATTCTCCAGTTGCTGACCTGTGAAATCACAGGAACTTCCTCCTCTCACTCAGTGGCACGAGGGACAGTAAAACCACCCTGTGCAATTCACACCAGTGCGCAGGCTAAGAAATATCCAGGCAAAAGTTCATGAATTTTTTTTCTCTCTACTTGTGTGTCTTTATTCTTTTATTACTTTATCATGACTCCATTACTCCAGTACTTTAGTTGGACTCCATTAAAATTCAGTGGCCAGCTACAGAGGGCTGAAATGTGAATTTGCATACTAACTAACAACACCAAGTTCTACAATCAGAAATATCAAAGACATATTGAGCTAATCTCTGAAGGGAAGAACTTCTGATTCTACTTGATATTTGCTAAAATATATGAACAAACTACCAATTCTAATGGATTCCTGACTGACAGATAAAATCAGTCTGCTTGTAAGTCATTTAAGCATGTCTAAGCTCAAGGAGTAACTGGTATGACATTAAATTTCATTGCATTAGCTAAACAAAGATAAACTTTTTTAATTGTCAAACATGATTCTGTGCTGAAAAGAATGAAATTGAAGCAGAACTTACATACACCTGTCCCCTCCACCAGCTAGACCATCATGTGTGGATGTATTCTGAATGTGGAAAAAAACAATCTCCTTTCCTTTCAACTGGCAACGTGTGAGACTCTCATCTCAAGAGGCAGCTGGCCCGTCTCCTGTTTTGATAGCTCACATAGCTCATGGGCACAGTGTTTGTCACCTGTTCTGCACCTGTTCTGGGGTGAGTTTTATCCAGACTAAATGTTTCCTTTCTCCTTTTATCCATTCCCTTTCCACTCTTTGTTAGTGTATTTAAATATTACATTTATCACTTTAATTAGAGAGCCTGTCTTGTCCAACATTTTGCTCTTGCAGTTGCTGTATCATTGAAACCTTTCAGGTGCTTTGAACCAGGTGCCATCTTCCACTGGGCACCAGTAACAGCACAAGCAGTCCCAGAAATGCACTTGTTAGGCAGACACTGAACACTTCCCTTTATGCTTCCATGAAAAGCTGACAGGATATGCAATGTGCAGTGA